>NC_037669.1:71315598-71400023 GCF_003255815.1 Theropithecus gelada
GCATAGATTGCTTTAAATTTGATTTGTATTCTTTATGCCTTCTTTTGTTTAGTTTGATGCTGTCAGGGACTGTGTACCATAGTCAGTGACTGGGAGAAAATAATTTTATTTGCACGTGTTGCTGCTTGTCGTGTAGATCAGATGTGACCTGGTGAGATGAGCCAAGGGGCTCCGGTTTGTAAGTGGCTCAAGGTCGAGTCCCATGATGCCAATGGACATTCACCCTCCTCTCTTCTTTCCTCTTTACAATGGCATACTTTGGACATTCATCTGACTTTATTGCCTGAGAGGTTTATTATACTTACCACAGCTTTCTCCACAGCCTGGTGATATAATTATGATTGTTATCTTCTCCTTATCTTCCCTCTCTCTCCCCTTTATGAGATGAAAACCTCTGGTATAAATATGTGACAGCGAGGGCATGCGCTTTTTCTTTTTCTCAGCCTAATGGATGAACAGCTGGGAGTTAATGAGCTTTTAATAGTGAGTGTAGGGGGTTAGTTTGTTGCAATTTCAGTCTCCGCTGAATACTCTGAGGTCTCGTTGTTTTTCTGTTTCCCCTTAACATTAGCTTTATTGATACCTGCAAACACCTGTTTAAAATTCACTCAGCATGCAGGGGACATATTTCTCTTTGGATCACCTTGGCCTCAATTGACTCTTCTTTAGTTATGAGGCTCCTGTGGAACTTCATGTGAGGTTTTGTATCTTCATTTTTAAGGACCTAAAAATGTTATATAGGATTACATTTTTATTTAGCACAGAAATAACTTTCTGCATGAGCTTTGTATATTTTTTCCTGACTCTTTTTATTTTTTCTCCTCTGTCCTTAAAGGCAAAACAAGACAAAAACCTTCCTCCACAAATACATTTTGTAGCAATGTTCTTAGCCTTTATTTCTCATTTATCCTTCCCCAGTAAATTAAAATTTTCTCAGACCCATCCATTGTAAATCCTGAGTCATAAAATGATTTCCTGTAGCTGAAAAAATAATCATGATTAGCAATAATACCTAACTTATATGCAGTTTGTGGATCACCCGTATAAAGCTTACAAATCATTTTCATGCATCTGTATTTTCTCTTTTGGTATTCACAATTACCTTCTGAGATGAGCTAGACAATTATTACCATTTTACAAAGTAGAAAACCAAGATACAGTACATTATTAAGACTAAGTGATTATAAAAGCTAATACTTATATGTGGTAAGATTTCCAACAGTACAAAGCGTATATAAAAGTTTACCTACTTAGAGGTAACCATAGTTAACTCTTTCCTTCTTTGAAGTGATGCAGTCTCGCTATGTTGCCCAGTCTGGAATGCAGTGGCTCTTCTGCAGTGTTTACTCACAGGCGTGACTGTAGCCCACTGCAGCCTTGAACTCTTGGGCTCACAGGATCCTCCCATCTCAGCCTCCTGGGTAGCTGATACTGTAGGCACATGCCACCTCACCTGGACTCATAGTTAACTATTTTCTTGTGTTTCCTCCAGTAATTTTCCTTTTTTAAAATTTAATTTTAAGTTTCAGGATACATGTGCAGGATGTGCAGGTTTGTTATAGAGATAAACGTGTGCCACGGTGTCCTCCAGTACTTTTCTAAACTTATATCTACTTTTTTTAAAACACAAAGTAGAGAATGCTCTCCATGTCATCCTGCAACTTACTTTGTTAATTTAATTCTGTAGGATGGAGAGTAAACATATCTGATATCAAGCCATATAGATCACCTTCCTGCATTGTGGGGACTCAATGTAGTTTATTTAACCAGTCCCCTATTGATGGACATATAGGTTGTTTCCAGTTTTTGGTATTTTGAAAGAGAACTGAACAGCCTTGTACATGATTATTGTGTATGTCTGCAAATACACCTGTAGAACAAATGTCTAGAAGTAGAATTGCTAAGTTAAAGAGTGTGCGCATTTAACATTTAGATGCCTATTAAGAAAAGTGCCCTAGTATTTTATTGCAATATTTTCACAATATAGCCATTTACATGAAAAGTTGTGCCTTCCCCTCACAATCTCTCTTAATACTTTGAATCATAAAGCTTTTCAAAATTGCCAGAATTATTTTAATTTTTGCTTCTTTAATTATTAGTGAGATTGAGCATCTTTTCATATAATGAAAAGCAATGTGCATTTCTGTTCATGCGTGACCCTTTGGATTCTTAACGTTTTCTTAATTGATTTTTAAAACTCTTTATGTATTGAAGAACATAGCTCCATCTGTCTTGTTGCACATCTTTTCCCTAATTTGTCATTTGTGTTTTGACCTTTTTTTTTTTCCATTTAAGACTAATATTTATTGCAAGAGTAAACAGGGTCATTATAAAAATAAACTTGGGAAAATCTGAAAAGCAAAAAGAAGAAAACTGAAGTCTCAACAATCTTATTATTTAGTGACAATCACATCTGTTATTTTGGTGTCTATTCAGTTCTCCTCTTCTCTTCTCTTCTCTTCTCTTCTCTTCTCTTCTCTTCTCTTCTCTTCTCTTCTCTTCTCTTCTCTTCTCTTCTCTTCTCTTCTCTCTCTCTCTCTCTCTCTCTCTCTCTCTCTCTCTCTCTCTCTCTCTGTGTGTGTGTGTGTATCTGTCTGTCTGTCTGTGATTTTTCTTTGAAGTTTATCTTTCAAAATCTGGAGCCATCTGGAGAGTCAAGAAAACTAGGTGGGAAACTGAAACAGATAGATCCATCATTTTTTGGATCACTGTCCCCTTTCCATTTTCTTTGAGAAAAGTCCTCAGTGTTTACAAATATCTTTTTCTTGTTTTCCTAAATTTATTCTTGGAAGGCCTCTCCCCATCTCAGTTTTGCCTTTGGTCACAGTGCTGAGGCTCCCAGGCTGGATGAAGCTCCTCTGTCTGTGCTTGTCTATCTGGTTCTGAGACTGTCTGCCTTTGTTTTGGATTTTCTCCATGAATGACCATGTAATCTGCAAATAGAAATAGTGTTATTTGCTTTTTATTTCTTTTTCTTGCCTAATTTTCACTGGCCAGGACCTCTAGTTCAATGTTGAATGGAAGTGAGAGCAAATATTCCTGCTTTGTTCCCAGTCTTAGGGGGAATGCATTTGATCTTCATAGTTGTGTATGTTTGCTATAGGTTTTCTGTATATGCCTTTTATCAGGTTGAAGAGATTTCCTTCTATTTGTAGTTTGCTGAGAGTTTTATTTCTTATGAATGGATGTTGAATTTTGTCAAATATTTTTTCTGCATCTATTGAGATGTCATATTGGTGAGTTACATTTATGTATTTTTTACATTAAATCAACTGCATTCCTTGGATAAACCTTACTTGGTCATTACATATTATTATTTTTATGTACTGCTGGAATTGATTTGCTTTTTTACTGTTGCAAAATACACATTTTTAAAACAACTTTAAGGTGCTCAATTCAGTGGTACTTAGTACAGTCACAATGTTGTACAACCATCATGACTGTCTAGTTCCAGACTGTCTTCATGACCCCAAAGGGAAAACTTATATGCTTTAAACTGCTACTCCCCATTCCCCCTCCCTCTCCTTAGCCCTGGCAATCACTAGTTTGCTTTCTGCTCTATGAATTTGCCTGTCTTGGTCATTTCATATAAATGGAATTGTACAATATGCGGCCTTTTTATCTATCTTTTTTCTTTTTTAATTTAGCATCATGTTTTTAAGGTTCATTCATGTTGTAGCATGTATCAGTACTCAAGTTTTTTCAATCTCTGGATAATTTACTGTGTGAATATATCACATTTTATTTATTCATTCATCCACTGATAGACATTTGGGTTGTATTCACCTTTTGGCTATTTTGAGTAATGTCGCCATAAACATTCGTATGTAGAAGTTTTGTTTGAACGTCTGTTTTGCACCATTTTACATCCCCTCAGAAATGTATGAAGGTTTCAGTTTCTCCATGTCTTTGCCAACACTTACGTTTTCCTGCTTACAGCCATCCTCTTGGGTGTGAAGTGGTATCTCACTGTGGTTTTGATTTGCATTTTCCTAAAGACTCATGATATTGAGCATCTTTTCATATACTTCTTGGCCATTTATGTATCTTCTTTGGAGAAATATCTATTCAAGCCCTTTATAAATTGGGTTGTTTGTCCTTTTTTTTGTTGTTGAGTTGTAAGAATTTTTGATATATTCTGGATACTAGACCCTTATCAGATATAGATTTTCCAGATATTTTCTCCCATTTTCTCTGTTGTTTTTCCACTCTTGGAAGTGTTCTTTGATACTTAAAGTTTTAAATTTTGATGAAGTCCAATTTACTTATTTGTTTTCTTTGCTTGTGTTTTTGGTGTAACATCTAAGAACTCATTGTGAAATCCAAAGTCATGAAGATTGACCCCCATACTTTTTTCTAAGACTTTTGTGGCTTTAGTTCTTACTGATTTGCTTGTGTTTAAAAGGATTTTTGTATCTATTTTATGAGACATGTTGGTCTGTAATTTTCTTTATTTTTAATGTCTTTGGTTTTCATATCAGAGTAATGCTGGCCACATAAAATGAGGTAGTAAATGTTCCCTCCTGTTCTTTTTTCTGCAGGAGTTTGTGTAGAATTGATATTAATTTTTCTTTAAATGTTAGGAAAAATTCAGCAATGAAGTCTTTAGACATGTGGTTTTCTTTGTGGGAAGGTTTTAAAGTATAATTTTAATTTATTTGATATAGAGATACTCATGTTGTCAATATCTTTTGGAATGAGCTTTGGTAGTTTGTTTTTCAGGAATTTTTCAAATAAGTTATCAAACTTATGGCATGAAATTGCTCATAATATACCATTTTTCCTTTTATTATCAATGTAATCTGTAGTGATGTTTCCCTTTTTGTTATTAATATTGGTAATACATATTTTTTCTCTTTTGTTCTTGACTAATTTGGAGAGATTTATCAACTTAACTGGCCTTTTCAAAGAGCAGACTTGTTTCATTACTTGTTTTTAATTATTTTTCTCTTTTCTCTTTCATTGCTTCATGCTGATATTATTTTTATCCATTTTTTGCTTTGGATTTAATTTGTTCTTCTTTATATAGTTTTATATGGAATCTTAAGTTTCTGACTTAAGACCTTTCTTGTTTTTGAATATAAGGATCTATTTTTGTAAATTTCCCTTTGTCACTGCTTTAGATGTGTCTCACACATTTTGATATGTTCTATTTTTATTTTCATTGTATTAAAACATATTCTAAAATACTTTTGTGATTTCTCCTTTGAGCCATGAATTATTTAGGAATGTATTGTTTACTTTTCAATAGTTTGGATTTTTCCAAATGCTGTTCTTTTATTTACTTTTAGTATAAATCCTTTGTAGTTACAGAACCTGCCTGGTAAGCCTTTTAGGTTTTTAATGTTTTTTAATATTCTAGAATATGATCTGTCTTGGTGAATATTCCATATTGTACTCCATATTGTACTAAAACAGATGTATTCTGATGCTTTTGGGCACACTTGTTCCATAAATACCAGCCAGTTTCTGATTATTTGTTTACTTGTTTTATCAATTACTGAGAGTCAAGTTTTAAGGTCTCTGTATTGGTCTGTTTTCATGCTGCTGATAAAGACATACCCGAGAATGGGCAATTTACAAAATAAAGAGTTTGAATTCGATTTACAGTTCCATGTGGCTAAGGAAGCCTCACGATCATGGTGGAAGGCAAGGATGAACAATTCCCATCTTACATTGATGGCAGCAGGCAAAGAGAGAATGAGAGAGCTTGTGCAGGGAATGCCTCCTTTTAAAACCATCAGATCTCATGAGGCTTATTCACTATCACAAGAACAGCATAGGAAAGACCTGCCCCCATGATTCAATTACCTCCCATGGGGTCCCTCCCACAATACATGGGAATCCAGGATGAGATATGGGTGGGGAAACAATCAAACCGTATCATTCCACCTCTGGCCCCTCCCAATTCTCATGTCCTCATATTTCAAAATAATCATGGCTTCCTAACAGTCTCCCAAAGTCTTAACTCATTTCAGCATTAACTCAAAAGTTCACAGTCCAATGTCTCATCTGAGACAAGGCAAGCACCTTCACCTATAAGTCTGTAAAATCAAAAGCAAGTTAGTTACTTCCTATATACAATGGGGGTACATGCATTGGGTAAATATAGTCATATCAAAAATGGGAGAAATTGGCCAAAACAAAGGGGCTACAGGCCCTATGCAAGTCCGAAATTCAGTGAGGCAGTCAAATCATAAAGCTTCAAAATGATATCCTTTGACACCATGTCTCACATCAAGGTCATGGTGATGTAAGAGGTGGCCCCCACAGCCTTGGGCAGCCCCTCCCCTGTGGCTTTTTAGGGTGTAGCCCCCCTCCATGCCGCTTTCATGGGCTGGCATTGAGTGTCTGCAGCTTTTCCAGGAGCACGGTGCAAGCTGTTTGTGGATCTACCATTCTGAGGTCCTTTCTCATAGTTCTTCTAGGTGGTGCCCCAGTAGAGACTCTGTGCGGGGGCTCCAACCCCACATTTCTCTTCTTCACTGTCCTAGCAGAGGTTCTCCATGAGGGCCCTGTCCCCTGCAGCAAACTTCTGCCTGGGCATCCAGGCGTTTCCATACATCCTCTGAAATCTAGGTAAAAGTTCTAAAACCTCAATTCTTGACTTCTGTGCACCTGCTGGCTCAACGTCATGTGGAAGCTGCCAAAGCTTGGGGCTTCAACCCTCTGAAGCAACAGCCCAGACTGTACCTTGGCCCCTTTTAGTCATGACTGGAGCAGTTGGGATGCAGGGCACCAAGTCCCTGGACTGCACACAGCAGAGGGACCTTGGGCCTAGCCCAGAAAACCATTTTTTCCTCCCCAACCTCCAGGCCTGTGATGGGAGGGGCTGCCACAAAGGTCTCTGACATGCCCTGGAGACATTTTCCCCATTGTCTTGGTGATTAACATTCAGCTCCTCGTTACTTATGCAAATTTCTATAGCCCGGCTTGAATTTCTCCTCAGAAAATAGGATTTTCTTTTCTATCGCATTGTCAGGCTACAAATTTTCCAAACTTTTATGCTCTGTTTCCCTTTTAAAACTGTATGCCTTTAACAACACCCAAGTTACCTCTTAAATGCTTTGCTTCTTAGAAATTTCTTCCACTAGGTACACTAAATATCTCTCTCAAGTTCGAAGTTCCACAAATCTCTAGGGCTGGGGCAAAATGCTGCCACTCTCTTTGCTAAAACATAACAAGAGTAACTTTTCCTCTAGTTCCTGACAAGTTCCTCATCTCCATCTGAGACCATTTCAGCCTGGACTTTATTGTTCATATCACTATCAGCATTTTGGGCAAAGCCATTCAACAAGTCTTTAGGAAGTTCCAAACTTTCCCACTTTCCCATCTTCTTCTGAGCCCTCTAAACTGTTCCAACCTCTGCCTGTTACCTAGTTCCAATGTCACTTCCACATTTTTGGGTATCTTTTCAGCAACACCCACTCTACTGGTACCAGTTTACACTATTAGCCTGTTTTCATGCTGCTGCTAAAGACATAACCAAGACTAGGCAATTTATAAAAGAAAGAGGTTCAATTGGATTTACAGTTCCACATGGCTGGGGATGCCTCACAATCATGGTGGAAGGCAAGGAGGAGCAAGTCCCGTCTTACTCAGATGGCAGCAGGCAAAGAGAGAATAAGAGAGAGCTTGTGCAGGGGAACACTCTTTTTAAAACCATCAGATCTCGTAAAATTTATTCACTGTGATGAGAACAGCATGGGAAAGACCTACCCCCATGATTCAATTACCTCCCACTTGGTCCCTCCCATAATACGTGGGAATTGAAGATGAGATTTGGGTGGGGACACAGCCAAACCATATGAGTCTCCAACTATAATTGTGTGCTTGTCTATTTCTTTTAGTTCTATGAGTTTTTGCTCTGTGTATTTTGAAACTCTGGTATTAGATACATACCCATTTAGGATTATGTTGTTATCTTGATATATATTGACCTCTTTATGATTATGAAGTTCCTGTTTTTACTTCTAGTAATAATCCTTTTTTCTAAAGTTTACTTTGTGATTTAATATTAATGTAGCCATTCAGAGTTACCTGTATGAGTGATTGAATGATATATATTTTTCATTCTTTTGCTTTTAATTAATATATATCTTTATAGTTAAAGTGGGTTTCTTATAGACAGCAAATAGTTGGGTTTTGTTGCTTATTCATTCCAAAATCTCTGCCTTTCTAATTAGTGTGTGTAGATGATTTACATTTAACATAATTTTCGATATAGTTAAATTGAAATCTACAGTCATGTGTTGCTTAACAATGGAGATGCTTTCTAAGAAGATATTATTAGGTAATTTTGTCATTGTGCAAATATCATAGAGTATAGTTACATAAACCCAGATGTTATAGACTACTACGCACCTAGGTTATATGGTATGGCCTATTGCTTCTAAGTTACAAACCTGGACAGCATGTTATGGTACTGATTACTGTAGGCAATTGTACACAATGGTAAGTATTTGCATGTCTAAACATAGAAAATATATAGTATTATAACCTTATACTTCCACCATTGTATATGTGGTCTGTCATCAACAGATACATCATTATGTAGCACATGACTGTTGCATATTACTATTTGTTTTCTACTTCTTTTATATATTCTTAATTTGTTTTTCTGCCTTTTTTTGAATTCAGTTTTTATGATTCAATTTTTCCACCATTATTACTAATTATCTATACCTCCTAATTGTACTTTTTAAAAAATGGTTATTCTTGGGCTTTACTATCCAGTAAGGCAGGCAGTATCCCTATGTAGCTGCTTAAATTTAAATTTTGAATTAATTTACATTTAAATGCTTGAAATTTCATATCCTTAGGTAAACTAATGACATTTCAAGTGTGCAGTATCCACATTTGGCTAGTGGCTACCCTATTGGACAGTATAAATATGGCACATTTTTATCTACACAGAATGTTTTCTTGGACAGTGCTACCCTGAAGCTGAAAATATGTCACTTTGTCTTACAGTCTACCTTCAAATAATATACTGCCTCATGTATATCATAAGTATGTTCCAGCAGTGTGCTTTTGTTTCATGCCTCTATCTACTGCTTTAAATTCTGTAGTATATTATTATTTTGCTTTAGACAATGAGTTATAGTATGAGGAGATTAAAAATAAGAAAAATATCTTTCATATTTTTGTAATTTCCAACACTTATTATTTCCTTATATATATATTGAAATGTCCATACAGTGTCATATTCCTTTTTCTCTGCCTGAATAAATGCCTTTATTATTTCTTATTGTGCTGAGTTGCTGACAATAATTTATTTTAGCTTTTGTTGGTCTAAGAAGGTTTTCATTTTCCCTTTTAAAAAATTATCATACACACCAGAATATATTCTAATTTTGCTATTTCTTCTTTGACTTGATGATTATTTAGTAATTTGTTGCTTAATTTCCACATGGTTTTTCCGATTTTCTTATTATTGGTTTCTAATTTAATTAAATTGTGTTTAGATATCATATTCTTTGTGATTCTAATAGTTTTAAATTTACTGAGACTTATGATATGGTCCACAATATGGCCTATTCTGATAAACTTACCACATGTGCTGGAAATAATGTGTATTCTGATGCTGTTGGTTGTACTGTTCCATAAATAGTAATTAAGTTCAGCTGGTTGATAGTTCTGCTATGATTTGTGGTGCTGTTGTTAATATTGTCTAGTTATTCTATTAGTTGCAGAGAGAAGGGGGAATCTCAAACTATGGATGTGGAACGGTCTCTTTGTCCCTTTAGTTCCAACACTTTTGCTTCACGTATTTTGAAGCTTTATAGCATACACTTTCAGGCTTTCTGCGTCTTTCTGTTAAACTGACCCTTTCGTTACAATGAAATGTTCCTCTTTATCCATGATAATGCATTTTGTTTGGAACTGTGTTTTATCTGCTACTAATATAGTGATTCCAGTCATTTTATGCTTACTTTTTGTATGGTGTATCTTTCTTTCATCCATTTACTTTTAATTTTCCTGTTTCTCAACGTGAACCTGTTATAGATAGCATTTATCTGGGTCTTGTTTTTGTCTATTCTGACAGTCTCTACCTTTTAATTGAATTATTTAGTTTGTTACCATGTATGATAATTATTGATATGTTTAGATTTGAGTCTACTGGCTTATTCTTTTTGTTTTCTGCTTGCTGCCTCTCTTTTTATGTCCCTCCATTCCTCTGTTACTCTGCCATTTTTGAATACTTTTTGAAATTCTACTTTAATTTTTGTACTGTATTTTGCCTTTGTTTTTAAACATAAAATTTTGGGTTGACAGCTTTTTGCTTTTTCCCTCTTAGTACTTCAAAGATCTTTCTCCATTGTCTTCTGGGTCATTTTTTCTTGCTTTCTTGTGTGAGTCTTATATGCTGGACAGTGTGTGTGGAACAGGAGACTGGAATAAATATTATTTATGATTTATGACAGGAAACAGGCCTATTTCTTCTGCTATCAGGCCAGGAGTCGGGTCAATCTAGCCAGCAGTTAAGCTGGTTTTGTTTTTGGTTGTTGCTGTCATTGCCCGGGTCCCCTACAGCCTTCCCTTGCCTTCAGCTCTGGAGTGTTGCTACTTGTGGTCAGTATGGGACCAGTATTACCAGAGCACTTTGTTGTTGTTGTTGTTTGTTAAGATTTCCCGATTCACCCTCAGCTTTGAGCAAACCCTGAACACCCTGCAACATGGAGGAAGTCTCCCTCCTGGCTCTTGTCCCCTCCCCAAAGGTAGACTGGAGTTGCTTCTGAATAAGTTGAATACTTGATTTAGGAACAGGGTATTATTTCTTGGCTCTTCTGCTTCCAACGGTGGGGCTTTCTCAATGCTCCTGGTACACCCTCCATGGCAGCTGAATTTTCCCTTGTATGTGTAAAGGTAAGGTGGTTTGGGGAGGGAACAGGTTTCCTGCCACATTACTCTCCCCAACATCGTGCTTTGTGCCTATTTCACAGTGACAGCTTATCCACCACTCTAAACCTACACTGCCTAGTGAGTCTCTGTCTTCTCTTGCCCTGTCCCCAACCTTTCTCATGAGCACCCAGTGGAGGAAATTGGAAAAGAGTGAGTACAAATTCCCCCAAATCCTGTTGTGTCAGAGGCTCCCAGCTCACATACGGCCTTTAACCAATAGCTAAAATTTGAGTTGTTTTCTGATTATCTGCCTTTATAGCAGCTACCTTTTCTTCCCCTGCTGTGACAAATGTCAAGCAGTTAACAGCCTCACATCCTTTGGAATTTAGTTCACTCGTTCTTTGTTACTTTCTGAGGGTCTCAAAGTAGTTAAGATTTTGTACATTATCTAGCTTTTGTTGTTATGATGGGAATAGCTTTCTTTTTTGCAGCTTTTTAATATCCCAAGAGCAAGTGTAGAGCCTCCTCCTATGTTTTGACTTTATTTTTATAAATTTTATCTACACAATTTCCTTTTCACAGAGTCTATTGTAGTTTTCTTCCCCTATGCCTCTGATCTTATGTTTTGATTAGAAAGGGTTTCCTACTACTAAATGAAAGAATGAAAAGAGGATCTCTCATTATTTTACATTAAAATTCTTGATTCACCTGGAGTGTATTTTGACATATAGCATTTTATATAAATTCAAATTTTTTTCTTTCCAAGTGGCTACTAGTTGATCCAATACCATTTGTTGATTAATTCATCTTTGCTCTACTGCTTCTCTCATATATGCTATTAAAAAGTAAAAGGCAGGATTCAGGTTGAATGCCCAACATTTACTGATATTCCATTTAATTGTATTTCTTGGTTTTCTTTCTGATGTTGCTTGAGAGTAGAGTGTGTGGAGGGAATTTTCCTTTCCACAAGCAGTGCCTCTGTGTTCATGGTCTTATCTTTCTTTCCCTCCAGTTCAAGAGCCGTTTCAAAGGAGATAATGTGTATTAAATAGTCAATAAAATGTATTCTCTTACAGAATTTCCATCTGTCTAATGCTTGCAACAGAATGAAAGAATTCAGTAGTATTAACATACTATAAACATTTGGCCTTGTTTATAAATTCCAGGGTTTTGTTGCTATTGATCTTAGCAGGTATTTCCAGGAGTAAACTACTTCTTCCAGAGGTTACCTTTCCAAGTACTGCCACCTCTCCTAGAACTGGAGCCTGGGAGAAGATCCCTATTTCTATTAGCCTCTCCAGTGTCTACCCCTAGGCCTAGCTTGATTGCTGTAGTTCATCTCCTGGATGAAGAAGCAAGGTCCATTTCTGTTGGGTCTCTTGCTCCAGAGGCTTTGTTTCTGAATGAAAACTACTCTTTTTACAAACATGTTGACAATATGGTTCTGATTTTAGGCTGCTGGTTACTGCTTGCGTAAGTTTCACGCTTGCTATAAGTTTTTTTATTGCTGTTTTCGTCACACATTATTCCTTGTTTTCCTGTCCTTCTCATGTCTTCTTAAGCACCTCTGCTCTTAATCTTCATCTGTCAAACCAAAATTTTATTAGAAATTTAACTAAATTGTCCCCATTCCACCATTTTAATTTACGTGATGTGGCATAATAAATAATATATCTGGTTCCTGGGACAGAGCTTTGAAAACCCTTGGAATTTGCTGAGTGACAGGAGTGTCTTTGATATGCCACTGAGGTGACTCATAGTGAGTCACATCCTTACATAGCTTCAGGTGGGGGCAGGTCATCAGAAAGACGAAGCACAGGATTAGAGGGAGGGAACTTCCAATGTCTGGATGGGTAAAGGAGGGGAGCTGGAGACTGAATTTAGTCACATGGCCAGTGATATAATCAGTCATGCCTAAGTAATGAAATCCTGATAAAAACTTTGGACACCAAAGCTTGGTGGAACTTCCTGATTGGTGAACACATTGATGTTTCAGGAGGGTGTCGTACCCTGAATCCAAGGGGAGAGGGCATGGACACTCCATATCTAGGACCCTTCCAGACCTTGCCTGATGTGTATCTTTTATAAAAAAATTGCAACTGTACGTATAGAGCTTTGCTGAGTTCTGTGAGTCATTCTAGTGAATTATTAAAGCTGAGGGACTTGTGGGAACTTCTGAATTTGTAGTCAAGTTGGTCAGAAGTACAGATGGCCTGACATCTAAAGTGGGGTCAGTCTTGAATATTTACACAATATTCAATTAGGTTGCATAATTCCAGCTGCTTATAATATCCCCTATTATAGGGGACCTTTTTGAGAATGACTGAGCTGGAGTTAATCATGACTTTTAATTTTAATGGATGCTCTCTCATATAGATGATTGAGATCAGTAGTTGTCTGGTTAACAGAAAAAGTCATTTGGAGAAGGAATTATTTTAAAAAGATGAAACTTGCAGTATTATTCAGATTTCTCTAGAGAGACAGAACCAATAGGATGAGTGAATGGATGGATGGATGAGAGGGGATTATTAGGGGAGCTGGCTCATGTGATGATGGAGGCTGAGAAATGACAGGCAGTCTGCAAGCTGGAAACCCTGGGATGCTGGTAGCATACCTCAGTCCAAGTCCAGCTACCCTCCCTCTACCGATCCAGACACTGGAAGTTCCAACCCTCTAATCCTGTGCTTGGTCTTTCTGATGACCTGCCCCAATCTGAAGCTATACCATGGAACCAGAGAAGCCAATGGTGTAACTCTCAGTCCAAGGCTGAAGGGCTCTAGTGTTAAGTCCCCAGAGTCCAAAGACCAGATAGCCTGGAGTTCTGATGTCTATAGGCAGGAGAAGATGAGTGTCCCAGATCTGGGAGAGTGAGGGAGAGAATTCACCTTTCTTTTACCTTTTTGTTCTATCTGGGCCTCCAGCGAATTGGATGGCACCCACCCACATTAATGATGGATCTTCCCTACTCAGTCCACTGACTCACATGCCAGCTTCCTCTGGAAATGTCCTCACAGAAACACCCAGAAGTAATAATTTACCAACTTTCTAGGTATTCCTTAATATCCACTTGGCACCTAAAATTAACCATCACACATGCCTTAATATTTTATTTGAACTTAATACCCATAAATGAACTCATTTACCAATCATTTGATGTGAGATTAAGGCTCTTCTTTGAACATGGATCCAAAATCTGAATTCCATATGGTCTTGCTTCCATAAAGCTTACCTATTTTATGTCATCCCTGAATTCCAAGTGTTCTGGTTAAAATGAAGTGTAGGCCTTAGACACTTGTGAAGCCTTACAGAATTAAAAAAAAAAAAATCTTTATTCCTCCCTTTCATACTTATTTTGCCCATTCCTCATTTGGTTGCACTTTTTTACAATTTGGTTTTGGGTCTTTCCAAGCATTTGGATTTCTTTTTGAAGAAGCAGTTCTCTTGGTTACACAATATTCAATTAGGTTGCATTATTCCAGCTACTACAAATGATGTAAGCAGGTTTGGTAACACACAATTTTGGTGAATATGAAGCTCACCTCTTGCTCTTTCTATGTGAGAGCTTTCATTATGCTGTGACATTCCGTTAGAATATTCTAAAAAGGCATTGGGTGGTTAATGGTCTTCACACCTCTGAATACCTTTGTACATTTTAAGTTGACATCTAAACTTCTGCATTAATAAAATTTTACCGGAATTTCATCTTTTAATGAAATAACTTTTGGGGAGGTGGTACTTTTGATAACACGAATTTTTAAACTGTTTTTGTTGGGTTTTAATCTGGAAATGTTTACTCCTAGTTCCATAGTAATGAGATGGGAGTGTTCCCTTATCCCCCTCGCAGGAAGTGTGACAGGGGTGTGGCTCATATTTTCAGTGCCCTGCTGCTCAAACCCCAAAGGGGAGCATGCAGATGGGCAGCTACAAAGGCCATGGGGAACACTTTTTGGGCTCCAGTCCCATGGCAGTGTCTAGGGGTGTCTGCGATTCCTGAAGCCCCAGTGGATGTGTGTTACAGTGTGTTCTTTCAGCTTTGCTGTCTGCAGGCGGCTTGTGCTAATCAGCTCAATTAGACATTCTGCCTTATCACAAGGATAGAGGGCTTTCTGTATCCCAGGGTTCTTGCTCTAGTGTACCAGAAAAATTGGATCACACGTGGGCTTGGCGGATGCGTACAAGGTTGTATTGAGTGGTGGAGGTAGCTCTCAGTGAGATGGATGGGGAGCCAGAAGGGGGATGGAGTGGGAAGGTGGTTTTTCCCTGGAGACAGACCACCCAGGGGCTGGACTTTCCTTCAACTGCCCCCAGCCAAACTCCCCTCGTCGTCCGTCCTTCCACCCTTTCTGGTCTGCTGTCGTATTCTGCTCCTCTTGATGTCCAGCTGCTTGTGTGTGTGTGCCCTCTAGGTCTCAGGTTTTTATGGGCCCAGGATGGGAGTATGGCAGGCCAAAAGGCAACTTTTTGGGCACAAAAACAGAAATGCCTGTCCTCATTTAGGTCCATGTACACAGGCCCGAGGGTGGAGCCCTCGCCGCAGACCCCAACCTTCTCTACCCAGCACTTCCCTGCCCTCCTCCTGTATCAGTAACACATGGGTTGCACAAAAAATTATTTTCTTTATAAAGTGGGAGAAGGTGAGTTGGATCTTGAGAGCAGGCATGTGCCTCCCTCATCATCCCAATTTTTAAAGATGTAGGAAGGATAATCTGGAGATTGTTTCTAGGGGTTCACATACCCTAGTTTGAAAACTGGTGTTTTAGAGCATTGGTTAAGAGAGCTTCTGCTTTGTTTATTTCCATTTTTATAATTGCTTTTATTTTGCTTATTTCAGAAATTTTCTCCTCAGTCTCGTTCCTCACAGATAATCACTGTTACCATCAATGGTGTTTCCTGCTAGACTCTTTCTGGGCATTTCAAAACATGCTATCATCAACCTGTCCTGAGCTGTCACAAACTTTTCTACCCTTATAATAGCGTGTAAAATGCATAACCCCTACAACTGACCCAATTTTGGCGTCATTCCTAAAACAGTCATGTTTTTAGGAGGGAGATATTTTTGACAAAGTGTTTTCCCCAAGAATTGTATTAAAAACAAACAGAAAACAAAAATGAACCCACAACCCAAAATCTGGGATGTAACAAGTTCAGCATTTGGATGGGATTACATTTGGATTTTTTTTTTTTTCATGAATCTGATTTCCTGACTAGCTTGGAGGTTGGGCATGGTCCTATACAGGGATGTTTTTCCTGGGTTTTCATGATAGTAAGGTACCCCTGGCAGTTCTGTGGCCATTGATATAGCTTTTACGTGGCAGTTGTTTTCTGTGTTAGTGTAAGCCATGTATGAAAAAGAGGATTGAAAAGGATTAACTCCTGAATTCAAAAAGAATTTACTGACTGTTTACTACAGGGATCCATCCACAAATAAAGGAGTTGTGTTCCCTGCCCTTATAGAGCTTATAGCCTAAGAGATGGTATGTAAGAAGAGATCGTTAATCAATTAAATATTATGAGAATGCTACTTGGTGGGATTTCTGCATTTGTTTTTGGGAATTTTTTGGCTTTTATTAACGCACGATAATTGTACATATTTATGGGGTATAGTGTGATGTTTCGATACATGTATACTTTGTGTAAAAATCAAATCAGGATATGGTAGCATATCCATCACCTATTGCATTTATTATTTCCTTGTAGTAAAAATGCTCAAAATCTTTTCTTCTAGCTATTTTGAAATATTCACTACTGTTAATCATAGTCACCATACTGTGCGGTAGAACAGTGGTCCCCAACCGTTTTGGCACCAGGGACTGGTTTCATGGAACTCGATTTTTCCATGGACTGGGGTGGGAGGATGGTTTGGGGATGACTGAAGCATGTTACATTTATTGTGCACTTTATTTCTATTATTATTATTACATTGTACTATATAATGAAATAATTATAAAACTCACCATAATGTAGAATCAGTGGGAGCCCTGAGCTTGTTTTCCGGTAACTTGCTGGTCCCATCTGGAAGTGATGGGAGACAGTGACAGATCATCAGGTATTAGATTCTCATAAGGAGCGTACAACCTAGATCCCTCCCATGTGGAATTTACAGTAGGATTCATGTGCTCCTATGAGAATCGAATGCTGCTGCTGATGTGACAGGAGGCAGAGCTCAGGCAGTAATGCAAGCGATGGGGAGCAGCTGTAAATACAGGTGAAGCACTTGTCTGCCGCTTACCTCCTGCTGTGCAGCCCGGTACCTAACAGGCCACAAACTGGTACCTGTTCATGGCCCAGAGGTTGGGGACCCCTGCAATAAAACACCAGAATTTATTCCTAATCTCTAACTGTAACTTTGTAGCCACTGACCAATCTCTTCCCCATCTCCTCCTCCCCTCTCCTATTCTTAGCTTCTGTTTCCCACTGTTCTACTGTTATGGGTTCAGCATGGTTAGATTGCTCATATGAGTCAGATCATACAGGATTTATCTTTCTGCGCCTGGTTTATTTCATTTAACATAATGTCTTCCAGATTTGTCTATGTTGTCACCAATGACAGGATTTCACTTTCTTAAATGACTCAATAGTATGCCATCGTGTATATATACGATATTTGGTTTACCCATTCATCCACTGATGGACACTTAGGTTGGTTTTGTATCTTGGCTTTTCATGCTGCCGCAATAAATACTGCAGCTATTTTTTTGGCATATGATTTTATTCCTTTTGGATACATACCCAGTAGTGAGATTGCTAGAGCATGAGATAGTCTTCTATTTTTAATTTTTTGAGGAACCTCCATACTGGTTTCCATAATGGCTGTACTAGTTTGCATTCTCACTGACAGTGTGCAACCACTCCCTTTTCTCCACATCATGCATTTGTTATTTTTTGTCTTTTTGAAAATAGGCATTCTAACTGGAGTGAGGTGATGTCTCATTGTGGCTTTGATTTGCAGTTCCCTGATGATTAGTGATGTTGAGCATTTTTTCATATACCTGTTGGCCATTTGTATGTCATCTTTTGAGGAATGTCTGTTTAGATCTTTTGCCCATTTTTCAATGGATTATTTGCCTTTTTTGCTATTGAGTTGAATTTCTTATATATTCTGGATCTTACTCCTTATCAGATGTATGGTTTGCAAATATTTTCTCCCATTCTGCAGGTCATCTCTTCACTCTGATTGTTTCCTTTGTTACACAGAAGTCTTTTAGTTTGATGTAATCCTATTTATCTATTTTTGCTTTTGTTGCCTGTGCTTTGGGGATCTTATATTTTGAAGGTTTTAACAATTGTTAGTCAGTATGCTTATAACAAGTTGTGTGTGCATGTGGGTGTTTGGCTGCTTAAGCAAATCTGAAAAATGTAGCAAATAAGGATCTGATTTTTTTTTAACCTGAAAATAACCTTAGCAGTATAGGAAAAAAAGTACTAAGGATAGAAAATGTACAGATTTTTAGAAATATTTATCAAATGCAAAGGATTCAGTTCTTGTGTGTGTATGCATATATGTGTGTGCACATATGTATGTGTGATATGTGGAAATACATAAATATATATTTGTATGTATACATATAAAGACTTACCTATGTAAGATACTATGGCTTGAAAATCATCTGTCTGGTTAGCTTTTGAATTATATAATCAGATTTATCAAAATTATGCCGGTATATATTTGAAAAATTAACTCCCTCATCTTTCT
Organism: Theropithecus gelada; assembly: GCF_003255815.1. NCBI lineage: Eukaryota > Metazoa > Chordata > Mammalia > Primates > Cercopithecidae > Theropithecus > Theropithecus gelada. Next base: position 71,334,137 of record NC_037669.1, read on the forward strand.
GTGTCCCAAATTCCACTCTTCAGTTGCAATTACTGCTCTCCTTTTATATATTTTATATTTTATATTAACACCGTATTTCTAATGAATATGTATACACTGCAATTTATTGATACATCAATTTTAGATTTTAATTATAACCTCTTGTTAATATATAGTGTTTCTTTTCTTGGACAGTTTTTCTGTTTCTAACTGCTTTGTTTATTTGCATGTGTAAGTGTTTCTAGCGTATGCATTTTATCAAATTTCCTGTTGTTCCCGAGATCATTTCCATTCTGGCTTTTCTATACTGGCTTTCTCTTCTATTCTAGCTAGTTGAAAAACTGAGTCTGGGGCTTCCTTTCACCACTCTTTTGAATTGGATTCCTTGATTCCTGGGTCCCTTGTCTCTCTCCTTCTAACTCTACCCCTTTATTTTGCTATAGCATATCCTCTGGTAAATTCTTAAATAATTGTGTTAATGAAAATAAAAGTTTTGAGTACAGTACTTGGGTGACAGATGCACTAAAATCTTAGACTTCACCACTATACAATTCATCCATGTAACCAAAAACCATTTGTACTCCAAAAGCTACTGAAATAAAGAAAATATTAAAAACAAAAAAAAAAAAAAATAAAAGTTTTTAGGCAGGATCTGATATATTTGCTAAGTCTCATGCTTTATTGATAGTTTTGTTGGGTGTGGAAATCTTTTTCAGACTTTTAAAAGCATGAGTCCATTGGTTTTTAGCATACAGTGTTACTTTTGAGAAGTCTAATAAAATTGTTTTATTTCTTTTTCCACATGTTAATATTTGTTTCTCCTGGCTTTTCAAAGCTCTCACAATTTTCTTTTTGTTATCCTAAAAAATTTGAATTCCTTGAGGAAATACTTTGGTGTAGGTCTGCTCTTCATCCTGTGTTTCTGGGCATTAATCGAATTCAAGTCTTTCTGATCTTGGATATGTGTTATTTCTTTGGTGATATTTTTACTCTGCTTTTTGTAGTTGTTCTTTATCTCTGAAATAGGATTTGGAGTCATCTGGATTGTTTCTCTAAGTATTTTCTGTTTGCTTTCAAAATTTTCATCTTTGCTTTTGGAATTTTCTGAGATTTAAGAAAAATTGATTTTAGCTATTAAAAATTAAGAATGCTTTTGTATTGTCCCAATGATTTTTTTTAAATCATAGCATTTGTAGTATCTTTACATACCTCTCTCTGAGAAGTAACATAGCAGAAAGGTTAACAGCATTATTTGAGAATCCTTATTACCTGGATTTGATGTTTGGGATTTTTTGTTTTAAGTATTTGATGATGACCTTATGAAACTTTGTCTTGTTCCCTTACCGTCCCTATTATCAAAGACTTAATGAGATTATATATGTGTGTGTATGTGTGCAGGTGTGTGTATTCATTCTCTGTTTGAAGTATATATAAACTTTAGGCATATTGTAAGTGCTAATCATGATCTCTTTCTCTCCTTTTTGAATAGTACTACTATTATTGGAATGCTTAGGTGCTTTTCTGTTCCTTGTCATTGATTCTCCGTTCTCTAGTTCTGTCTTTTCTGTTTATTTATTTTGGTCTCTTTCATATTGGAGACTTTCTCCCAGCATTGTACCTTTTTAAGGAAGCATGAACTGATGACTAATGGACTTATTTTTGGGTATCCTGATGGTCAGCCAGGCCTCTTGCTGTCAGCTCCCTGCATTGAAGCACTTATTGAGGTCTTTAAAGTGAGTCAGTCTCTTCCCCTCAGCATCCACTTCTGCCTGTGTCAGTCAGTCACTCCTAATTCACCTGCTTTCCATCCTCCAAAAGCCTATTAAATGTCTGTCAACAGCTGATGTGTCCACTTCTGTACTTTGCTCTTCTGAGTTCAGATCTTATATCTTCCTTTTCTTTGGTTTTAGTGGGGTCTTTGGAAAGAGAGAAGATACTCACAGGTGGTTACTCTGCCATCTTTCACTGGGAAATTTAAAAATCAATTGGAATCTGGTTCTAAGTGCTATTAAGGAGAGATCTGTGGTGCCACATGAGAGTAGCATTCTAATATTTTAATTCTGGACTTAGATACTTAATGACATGTACAGTGTGTAAACAAAAATAGCATTCGTAAGAGAGAATTTAACACCTAAAATGCTGTTTAGGTTATGATAAAAAAAATTATGCAGCTTATTGCTGGAGCCTAATTTACTTAGGGCTAAAATAGAACAAAATTTCCTAAGGGAAAATGTTAACAATACAAATATACTTTTTATATTTAAAATGTACGAGTGGAAACTTATCACCAATTTCTACATTATACATACAGAGATTTATTTATTTTTGTTCACTGAGATGGTCCTGCATACAAATTTAGTAGAAGAACAAATAAGAAATCTATCCAACTGCAGATGAAATGTTGTTGAAATCACAAATGCACATATTGAAAAGGACTTATAAGGACTAAAACAAGTCCTTCTGTTTATTTTTATCTTCTAACTCTCCATTTGGCTTTATTCTAAGTATGATATAAGTAGTTTTTAAAACAGTTCTTTGAAACTGAACACAAGTAATTTCACTGCTCCTTCTGGCTTCTTTGTCTTTTGGTTAACCACACACTTGGCTGTCACCCTGCTTTTGCAGGGATGCTGAGGAAAGGGGATGATTAGGGTAGAGGGAGGATGCCAGTGAAGGGCAGTGTCAGTGCCCTGCTTGTCAACTGCCTCCAAATGGAGAGGTTTTTGCAGTCTTTTCTATGTCTTTGCAACTGTGTTCTCTCAGAAGCAAGGTACTCACTGTGATGGACTGAGCATGGGGAGCCACTTCATTTGATTTCCTCTCCCCTAGTGACCTAGCTGAGTTTGAAACCTTTATAAGCACTAGGCAATGGTAAAACCAGAGCCAGACAAACAGGAACTGGAGTGCCCAGTACAGTCCGTTGCAACAGGGATGAGAGTCATGACTCATATCATTGGAGATACCCTAAATTTGGCATGGGTTGGCTTCTAGTGAGAGAGCTGAGGGTTTAATTCATTGGCTGAATACCTTGGAGGGAAATAAAGGAAGTAATGCACCAGGTGGGGAAGAAATTAAAGATTGCCAGCTATCTCAAATCTCAAATTCAATGAACAGCAGTTGGGTAAGGGGGCCATTGTAATATTGATTTTTTTTTTTCCTCCTAGAAGGCATTTACTTTTTCTTTATTCTGAGCGGTATAAACAACAACAACGAATGGAATCAAATTCTTTTTATATTTATTTCCGGATCTTACCAATTTAGTAGTTTAAATAGCTTATAATAATAGTTGTGATATTTTTATTACTAATTTTATTACTATTTCTACTATTTATTGCGCACTTACTACATACCAGGTGCCATTTCAGCATATTATCTATATTAGTCTTTACCCTCACATCAGACCTCTAAGGGTTTATTGTTTTGCAGCTATGGAAACCAAGGGAAAGAGAAGTGAAACCACTTGTGGAAAATCTTGCAGAAGTAGAGAGATGTCAGAGTAGCTATTTAAACAGAAGAGCCTGGGGGCTTTACTTTGATAATGACTTCCAGCTATATTTTGTAATGTTAACTTTTCTCCACCAACTCCTTATTTGGAAATTTCTCAAATTTAAAGAAACATTGAAAGTACAATGAACATCTTTATATTCCTTACTAGATTTGCCACTTGTTTACATTCTACCATATTAGAACTACTAATTACATGTCTGCCTATCTAGCTTTGTTTTTTTTCTGAATGTTTTGAAAGTAAGTGACAAACCACATCTATTTTTCAAGAATAAGACCATTCTCCAATACAACTTGCTATTGTAATAATCTATGTTGATACAAACTGAGGCAGACTTGGTTTAAACAAAGTTCGTATCTTATTGATATTTCCCAGTGATCTACAATGAATTGGGCTAAAAAGCCAATTTACTATCTATATAAGCACACAGAGAGAGACTTTTCAGAAACGTGAATGATGTGTTTTGCTCAACTATTTTTCCAGTGTGATACTCCCTAATACGAAGCATTTCACCTTTTTTCAGCCTATGAAGTTATAATTACTAAGTGACAGTGTATTAGTGGGGGCTTCCATAAATATCACAGTCTGGACAGCTTAAACAAAATAAATTTATTTTATTATAGTTCTAGAGGCTGGAAGTCTGACAGCTTCAAGAAGCTGTTGATCTTGGACCTCTGGCAATTCAGTTTTTGGTGGGGCTGTCTTCCCAGCTTGCAGATAGTTGTCTTTTTGCTGTGTTTTCACATAGCCTCTTTCTCTGCGTGGGCATGGGGAAGAAAGAGCTCTCTGATGTCTCTTCCCCTGAGGACACCTATGCTATCAGATTAGGACCCCACCTTTATGACCTTATTTAACCTTAATTAGCTCCCTAAAGCTCTATCTCTAAATACAGTCCTACTGAGGGCTAGGGTTTCAACATATGAATTTGTAGGGGACAAATTCAGTGCCGTTCATAACATAGTTTGATGGAATATTTACAAAATATAAGTGGATTAGGTTTACTACAAAGTAAGTTGTATCTCAGTATAACATTTGAAAGTATACGTTATTTATTTAAATCAACTCTTACAAAAAGGGAGCTATTTGTAGTTCATGTGTATGCATACTTGTGTGTGTGTGTGAAGTCTGTGTCATACATACTAAAGACCAAGGTTTACCTAATGATGTGATCCGCTCAGAGCATTTATTGCATGGTGTTTATCATCTTGAGATATTATGAACCTTCAAATCTATGGTATTATTAACAAAAAAAAAATGGTAAACAGATAGACTTCTGATTAAGAAAACTGACAAAAGGAAAGTCCTGAGAAAAGGTATTGTTTTGCGTAGTAAGGGAATAAAAATGTTAAGACTTATTAGAAGTGATGAGCTTGGGAGGTTTTTAGATATCTTAAAAAGTAAGGTAAACAACTGAGGAATGTTGGTTAGAATATAGTTTTTGTGTTAATTTTTGACCCATTGAATAACTTTTCTTGTAATATCTATTAGAATCGAACTATAATAGTTAATCTCACAAAGACAGAGTGTTCCAAGCAGATGAGACATTTTCCTTGAAATATATTAAAGGTAGGAAATATATTATTTCTTTTGGGTGTAGGAAGAAGGCTCTGAGTGGAAAAAGGAAAGAGAGCTGGGATATAATTCTTAGACTGGATTTTGCTACATGGCTTTTCAGCGGAAAGAATGTAATACAGTTTAACATATCATCCTCCGTTTTACAATTACTTTTTGCCACATGATCATAGATGTTCACAAAAGCATTCAAGAGCTTCACCAATTTTCCTAAAGGTCTGTCTTTAGCCCTTTGCTACTTAAATCACTATCTTTTGAATATTTCAGTTGACTTTCTCATCTTCAATTGTTGACCTAAATCTGCCAAATTCTCAGTTAATAGCTATGAATGGTGTTCAAGCAGCTCTCAAACATCACTCTATCTCAAAAAGAAAAAGGAAAAAAAAGGAGTCTCGCTCTGTTGCCCAGGCAGGAGTGCAGTGGCACGATCTCGGCTCCCTGCAACCTCCACCTCCTGGGTTGAAGTCATTCTCATGCCTTAGCCACCTGAGTAGCTGGGATTTCAGGCATGTGCCACCACACCAGGCTAATTTTCGTATTTTTAGTAGGGACAGGTTTTGCCATGTTGGCCAGGCTTGTCTTGAATCCCTGGCCTCAAGTGATCTGCCTGCCTCAGTCTCCCACAGTGCTGGGATTACAGGCATGAGTCACTGTGCCCGGCCCCAACATCACTTTTATTGACTTTATGAGATTCTTCATCTTTTGTAATATTTGTATCATAGGACATTTTAGGCAGTCACTGAGAGATAGACAGACTTAACAGGACAGCACCTGGTGTTGAGTGGGGACTGGTTTTGTGTGGGCAAGGCATACTTTATTCTGATGAATTTAAGAAGTACATAGCAAAAACCATACCCTGCAAATAGACCATCCACTGCAAGTGTAATGTATCAAAAACTGGGGAGAGGAAGACTGTAAATGAGCCATCTATGCTCCTATAAAGCCTTTCCTATGATGCCCTACCCATTTCCTTATACCTATTCAGACATCTCTATGAGATTTTCCCCCACAGCATGCACACATGCTGTAATTTCCCACATCTTAAAAATGTTGGCTAACATCTGTATATCCTATTGGTGACATTCTCATTTCTCTCCTTTCCTTGATAACACCATTTCTCAAATAGTCACTATAGTTACTGTCTACAATTTCTCAGTTCTGCTCTCTCTCAAACCCATTCCAATCAAGATTTACCTCGATTCTTCTGCCACTTTTTTTTTTTTTTTCTAAATTAAGGCCACCAGTGGCTTTCCCAGCCTCTTGACATAGAGGTAATCTTTTTCTTTATCCTGTAACTATAGTTTTTTTCTCTTGGATTTTATCTAGTCTCATGGCTTTAAGTACTAGATACATGTGCCAATAATGAGCAAATGTCTTTCCTAAAGCTAGACTTCTCTCTTGAACTCCAGACTTAAATGTCTGGACTTCTCTCAGTTAGGTGTCTAATTAAAATATGAAATTTAACAACCAAGCTCCTAGTCTTCTTTGGTTTATTTAGGGGATGACCCCATTCTTCTTGTTCAAACCCGAAACTTTGGAGTTAGCCTCTTAACATCCAGAATCTCCCCCTCTAGAAGCCTCTACTTCCAGAATCCAACCTCTTCTTCCTGCCTCCACTGCTACCACATTGGTCCAGGCCACCACCAGCTTTCCAGGGATTACTGTCTCTGCTGCTTCCTTCCTTGCCCTTCTTTAATCTGCTCTGATCACAGTAGATTCTTTTAAAATACATGCCACATTAAGTCAGTGTAAGCTCAGTGACTTCTCACCCCACTTTGAGTAAAAGCCCAAGCCTCTGTAGTGATCCATGGGGCCCATGTCATCACCCACACACCTTTCATTATCTTTCTGGCATCATCTCTTTATTGTCCCTTCTCTGACACAGCTCTAGTCACAAGGGCATTTCCCCTCAGATTTTGCAAGGCTTTTTTTCTTTTCAACAGCTTTAATGTCTCACTAAGTACTCACATGTTAGTTTCTTAGGCTCTTCCTGTTTTAAATCTCACCTTTCTTGCTTTGTGGTTTTTCTATCACTAAAATATGAAAGATCTTTGAGGAAGATGATTTTTTTGCTCATTTTGTTCAGTGTTATATTAGCATGTGCTTGTCAACGAGTAGATTTTTAGCAAATCACTACTGAATAAATATGTAATAAAAGCCAAAAGGCATTTATTCAGTATTTACAGCATTTCAAGTAGTTCACTGTGTTCATTAAGCACTTTATTTAAACTTCATAATTGTCATACACTACTTACATATGCGAAATACAAGATTGAGAGACTTAATCAAATTACCTAAGTCTGGAAGCTAGTATTCCAGCTCCTAAGTTCAATACCCTGTCTTTTGTTACCAGCAGGTAAAGATAAATCCATTTCCATCTTAGGAGAACAGTCAGGTAATTCCATTTGGCATCTCTACTTGTTGAGTCCACAGGTGTCTCTCTTTTTTACTGTCGTATCCTCAACACCTGGGAGACGCCCTGGCACATAGTGAGAGCTCAGTGGATATTTGTCTTCACAACTAAACTACCAAGTTTGTCCATCAAATGGCTACTATCATCTTCTACGCTGCGATGTCTTCCTTATTGATTAAAAGCCAAGCTGGGATAGGGATAGGAGAAGAAAGTTGAGAATTACGAGAGAACTGCAACTAGGAATATTGGGCATGTTTGCCAAGGGAAGCAACTATCTGTGGCCTCATTTTCTGCTTTCATTTCATGAAATCTTGTATTTAGCCATCTCTTTCCTCTGTTCTGCTCCCATGGAGGGATAGGCTGAAAATGCCATACAGAAAATCACACTCAAATCAAACAAATGCCTTGTAAGATCAGTGGAGTGTGAGACTTCTCTTTGAGGGTGTATTTTCTAGTGCTGGGCAGGAGGAGGAAGGGGAAAAAGGATTTGAACAAAAGGAGAAGGATGCAAGGGAAATAATAGCATGAAGAAAGTCTCCCTAATCTGATGCTTTGCGTGTCTCTATTAGCTTTCAAGTAGTTTCAGCTGAAGAACTTCTATTGCCAATGTGGTTTTGTATTTTATCCCTTTCACGATAGCAAAGCCCTGTCTGCACTGGGACAAATGGGTATCTTTTCTATTGTTTGAAACTTTTCTTAAAAGTATATTTAATAAGAAAAAAATGATATGTATTTAAACTATTTACTCTTCAGATAAAGTTAATCCATCCTCTATAGCAATCCTGAGGCAATCAATTTTTGTTGTAAGGATTATCATAACACTTTTAATGGTGTCTACATCAACTATTCTGGTGAATGAGGAAACAGGCATCTCACATGTTACAGCCCTGCCAATATTTTAAGTCTTCTTTTTTGAACAGAAAATATGCAACCCGATTGCAATTTCAGAAGTGTGGAAAGGAATCGAGTAACAGTTTCAAGTTTCCCCACTTAAAAAATGTGTCTCAAAGAACACCAAGAACAGTCTCTGGCACATAGTACGCTGTACGTAAGAGTTGGTAAAATAAATAGAAATAAGTACCTACCCATCTACCCCCCATCTGCCCACCCAGACAAAGCCAGAAGGGAAGTAGCTTAGCCACTGAAAGGATTAACAGACAGCACGAAGGGGACAGTGTTTTGTTTTTTGCTTTGTCCAGTTTCCCTCCTAGGAGCAGCCCCATTTCTGGATAATGCAGTCTTGCCTGCTCCAATTCACACTTCAAAACTTTAAAGTAAACTCCATATGAGAAGTTTCATCTGCAACTTCTCACTTATTGCATGGGCCTCATGTTATGTTCTCAATATTTAGCTTCAGTTTTCAAGATGGATCGTCCCACCATTATGTTCCCCTGCTGTTTAAGAGGAAAAATTCATCTTTGTTTTAAGTGAATTTACTTGAAGTGGCCACTCTCTGGTACCAGGCTTATTGAACAAGGCATCCCCCCGTACCTTTTTGGAGAATTAAGTTTATTACAAAAGCTGCTAGTTTCTTGTCTGTTTCAGCTTTCATTTTTCTCTCATCCTATAATACTGTATGTCATACATAGTTGTAAGCTATCTGTGATGGTTACTTTTCTGTGTTATCTTGACTGGGCCATGAGGTACCCAGATACTTGGTAAAAATTATTCCTAGTGTATCTGGGAGGATGTTTCTGGCTGAGATTAACATTTGAATCAGTGGATTGAGTAAAACAGATGGCCCTTTCAAATGTGGGTGGGCCTCATCCAATCTGCTGAGGACCTGAATAGAATAAAAAGGCTGCTCTACCCCTGAGGAAGAGAGAATTCTTCCTGCCTGACTGCCTTTGAGCTGGGAGATAAGTCTTTTCCTGCCTTCAGACTTGAACTGAAACATCGGCTTTTGCTGGGTCTTAAGAGTGCTGACCTTCAGACGGGAAAGGCACCATTGGCTCTCCTGGTTCTCAGGCCTTTGGACTTGGACTGAAACTAGACAAATGGCTCTCCTGAGTCTCCATCTTGCGGACTGCAGATCTTAGGACTTGCCTACTACCATAATTGCATGGGGCAATTCCTTAAAATACTTCTCTTTTTCTCTATGTGTACATTCAATTGGTCCTGTTTCTCTGGAGACCCTTAACTAATACAATGTTATAACATGAGCTGCTCAAACAATTATATGTGCCATTCACACTGGATCCTTATTTTCTACCATCAGGCTTTGAGGAACTTTAAGTACCTATTGCTGAGTACCTACCTCCTGTGCCAGGAAATTACAATGAAACAAAAATATATCCTTATTCAAAGATCATAGTTGTATTAGTTCATTCTCACACTGCTAATAAAGACATATCCCAAGCTGGGTAATTTATAAAGGAAAAGAGGCTTAATGGACTCACAGTTCAACAAGACTGGGGAGGCCTCACAATCATGTCAGAAGGCGAAGGAGGAGAAAAGTCATGTCTTACAAGCAGCGGGCAAGAGAGTGTGTGCAAGGGAACTCCCCTTTATCAAACCATCAGATCTCATGAGACTTTTTCACTATCACAAGAACAGCATGGGAAAGACATACACCCAACCCATGAGTCAGTTACCTCCCATCAGGTCCCTCCCACGACATGTGGGAGCTTCAATTCAAGATGAGATTTGGGTGGGGACACAGTCAAACCACATCAATTGTCCACTGTCACCAATACACAAATTCCTAAAAAGACTGCATGGAACCACACAAACACTGTCATCCAATAGAAAAAGATGTTGTCAGTGGGAAACTGAGCTATGTCCCATGACTTGCTGAGGTAGAGATGCCATTTTTGGCTCTACCTGGTAAAATACAAGCAATAAAGCAAGAGGGGAACCTTTCCTCCATCTTTGGGTTTGAGTCTCACCACTTCTCAATCTCTAGTTATGAGGTCCTGGGTGAATTAGTTAATTTCTGTACATTTTCTTAAAGATAAAATCAGAGTAAAAAATAATACCTACCCCTTAGCATTTTTATAAGATTGTGCAGGATGATATTTGTTTAAAAAAAAAATTCAAACAGTACCTAAAACCTGTGTTTTATCAAATCTAAGATGCCATCAGTTGTGAGATATACCACTTTTGTGTGTATTCCTAAGAAGGAAAAGCAGTGCCAATTATAATTATAAGGTGCTATTAGTTATGTCACCTCCTGATGTGTTAAAAGGTGAAAAAAATATGTATTTTAAAATCAGTGAAGTACAATAGTTGGTGCTGTATAAATAATTAAAATTCTGGTTCAGACAAGCTGATAATTCAGGGCAGTGTGGCCCAGTCCTAAGTTTGATTGGAAAATAATCCATTTGTACTTGTGGATGGTTATATAGCAACAGAGTTCTAAGTAAATCATAGCATTACTGAACGTCCAGATCGTTTCTTGACTGCTCCAAGAAGTTACTGACACATATATTTTTCATTTTCTTAGTGGAGTTTAAAACTGCTTTCATTACAGACTCAAGGGTCATTTAGTAATCTAACCAAGGCATGACGGTTTGTTATGGACTGAATGTCTGTATCCTTCAACATTCATATGCTGAAGTCCTAACCCCAAATGTGATTATATTTGGAGAGAGGGCCTGTGAGGTGGTAATAAAGAGGAAATGAGGTCATTTAAGGGCATGGCCCTAATCTGACAGGACTGGTGTCCTTATAAAAAGAGGAAGAGACACCAGAGCTTCTGTTCTCCATGTGAGGACACAGCAAGAAGGTGACTGTCTGCAAGCCAGGAAGAGAGCTCTCACCAAGAACTGTACAGGCTGACATCTTAAGTTTAGACTCCTAGTCTCCAGAACTGCGAGAAAATACATTTCTGTTGTTTAGGCCACCAAGTCTATGGTATTTTGTTATGGCAGCCCAAGCAGATTGAGACAGTGATGAATGGGAGGACATTTCCTGAGAGATAACTGTGAATGATTCCTCCTGGCCCCTGCTCATAGCTAGTCATTAGCTGCCAGGGAATGTTTGACTGAAAGTTGCTGATTTGCAATTGGAACCAAAGACAGGATCTCCCTTCCAACCTTTCCCAGTCCTTACTTTTCTGCTCACTCAGTGCTAAAGTTTCATAGTATTTTACTGACATTATAATTACTATTTATTTAATTTTACAGTTGTATGCAACTACCTATGGGGAAATCAATGCTCTTGTTATGAACATTTAATTAGGTTTATCATTTTAATCACTTCTCCATATTCATGCTTTCTTAAGTAGTAGATTGAAAACTTTCTCTCTTGCTGGTAGTTTGATTCTCTGGGTACTGGTTCTGTCTGCCTTAGCATTTGTTCTCACCAGTGATTGAATTTTCCTGCCATCAACATTGAAAATGGCGTGACAAGGTTAGTCCAGAAAACATTCAGAATAATATAGAGGTTATTGTTTGGAAAGCCTGTCTTTATGGATAAAAAGTCTGAATCATGGAATATTTTGAAATTGGTTTTGTTTTGAAACACATGCATCAACAGAAACTAAGCAAAGCATTCACCAGTGGGAATCCTCGGGGAGACATCTTTTAATGAGCAGATGAAATTGCTTACAATTCACATAACAGTTTCTATGTAAATGGATGTATCTGAAAATCATGAGCACACTTGAGGGTACTTGAAAAAGTTGTCTTTCCTTAATAATTTCTGAACAGAACCTCTACAATCTTGTTTATGTTATTTTTATCAGAGCAAAGGTAAGTCCCTCCAGCCTGGTATAGCCAGAATTGGTGTATTAGTTATCTACTGCTGTGTAACAAATTACCCCAAATCTTGAAAACCTGAAACAATCAACAGACATTATTATCTCACACACAGCTTCTGAGCATCAGGAATCTGGGAGTGGCTTAGCTGGGTGGTTCTGGCTCAGGATTTCCCATGAGAGTGTAGTTATGCTGTTGGCTGGGCTGTAGGATCCACTTCCACACTTACCCATGTGACCAATGGCAGTAGACTGTAGTTCCTGGCTATGTGGGCCTCTACCTAGGGCTGCTCACAACATGGTTTCCCCAGAACAGATGAACACGTGAGTGAGCATGCCATTGTCTTATCACCTAATCGTGTACATGGCAAGCCATCGCTTCTGCTGTGGTACGCTGTTGTCACACAGACCGAGTAACTCTGGTTTAATGTGGGAGGGGCCCGCGCAAGGGGTCTGTTTGCAAGTTTACTGACACGGCTGTTGTCAGGACACTTCAGTTTCTTACCACCTAGGCCTGTCTATAGGGCTGCTCATGCCAGGGTTTCCCCGGAGTGAGTGATCTGAGGGCCTGGAGATGACAGCCACCTAATTTTGGACAAACCAGCACATCTGCTGCATGCTTTTGCTCAAATAGACCAACCCTGGTACCATGTGGGAAGGGACTGCACAAACCTGTGAATACTTGGTGGTGGGGATGACAAGGGAGCATCTTAGAGGGTGGCTGCCACAGTTGACATGTGACCTAAGTCAGGCCAGTCAGATGCACCCTTTCCTAGAACTGACGTGTGGAGCAGCATGACAGATTGAATGGAATTACTCACTGAGGTCGAGCCACGAGAGTAGTTCCACTTATGGTTAGCTACGCTCACTCTTCGTTCTACAAACTCCTGATCTTCCAGTAAAGTCTCTTTACATTAAGTTAGCTCAAATCAGTTTCTGTTGTTCTAACAAAAGACTCCTAACTGATAAATGGATTCCAATGTAAATTACCCTTAAGTACATATGCAATACAGAAACTACTTTGTTTATCATAGGATGACGGAATTCAGGTGGTTGGTGATGGGAGAGTAGCAAGAAACTGTGGTGCTAGATTGGAATCGGAGATGTCAGTGTGTACTTATGCTGTACCTGCACACAAACTTCCTTGACCTATTTGCTGAAAGGGCCTGAGTCACTCCCTAATTGTGATGAGTAAACCTACATATTGAGATTCAGGTTTCTAAGTCTGATGCCCCATGAAAAGTAATCAAGGATTCTTGAAGAAATTATGGGGGCAGGGAAAATACCAGGTAAGTCTGGAACTTCTTGAGGGTCAGAAGGTTAGTAAGTTCTCAAAGAATATGAGAATATGTCACAGCTCCTCCTGCCTAGATCTAGGACAATTGGAAGGGTCTCCTCCTGCCCAGATCTGGGATGATTTGAACATTAACATAGAATCAGTCTTACAACTATCATATTGATAATTGATTCAGGTGGAAATCATCAATGGATACTAAAACTAGTAGGTGAAAGTTTGATAAAGAATGGGATATATTCATAGTCTCACTAATATATCTCCCTCAAAATGCTTACTAACATAAAGGGAAAAATAATACCTTTACAATGGAGAAGCCTGACAGATACCATCCTCACCATTTAATTAAAGGTAATAGCACTGATAATGGGATGAAAGGACGTTGGGTGTTTCCTGATATGATGCACTAAGAATATAGAATCACTTCTGGGACAATCTGCTAAAGATGCATTGCTTGAATCTAATCAAGAAGAAGCATCACACAAATCCAAACTGAGAGACATTCTGCAAAATAATTGGCATATAACTCTTGAAAAATGTCAAGGTCAAGAAAGAAAGACTGAGAAGGAGTTTCTGAATAAAGGAGGCTAATGAAATGTGACAATTAAATGCAATGCATGCACCTTGGTTGGATTCTGAGCAGGGGGAAAATAGCTATAAAAGGCATTATTGGGATATTGGCAAAATTTGAATATAGATTGTACATTACATAGTAGCGTTGTGTCATGTCAAATTTTCTATCTTTAATCATTATGTAACCTTATGTCTTTGATTTTAGAAAATACACAGTGAAGTAGTTAGGGGTAAAGGGGCATCATGTCTGAAATTTACTCTCAAATGGCTTAGAAAAACATGAGAGAGTGAATGATAAAGCAAATGGGGCCACATATTAGCTGGTGAACCTGGGTGAAGTCTGTTACAGCAGCAATTGCCAACTAATAACAAAGTACCACACATTTAGCACCATGTTTCTGCAGATCAGAAGTCTAGCACTGCCTAGCTGGAATCTCTGCCCAGCATCTCACCATCTGGTTAAATTTAAGGTATCAACAGGCTGCATTCCTTTATGGGGAGGCTCTGAGGAAGAATCAGCATCCAGGCTCACTCTGGTTATTGGCATTTCTTGAGGTTGTAGGACTGAAATCTCCATTTCCTTGACATGTGGCTCCTCCATCTTCAAGCCAGCAATGGCACCTGGAGCTCTTCATCTGTCTGCTTTCCAGGGCTCATTTGAGCCCTGAATGGCCCGATCTGGATAATCCAGGCTACACTCCCTCTCTTAAAATCAACCAGTTGGCCAGTCATGGTGGCTCACGCCTGTAATCCCAGCACTTTGGGAGGCCAAGGCAGGCAGATCACTTGAGGTCAGGAGTTCGAGACCAGCCTGGCCAACATTGTGAAACCCTGTCTCTACTAAAAATACAAAAATTAGCCGGGCATGGTGGCACACACCTGTAATCCCAGCTACTCGGGAGGCTGAGGCAGGAAAATTGCTTGAACCCAGGAGGTGGAGGTTGCAATGAGCCGAGATCACGCCACTGCCCTCCAATCTCAGTGACAGACTGAGACTCCCTCTCAAAAAAACAAAAAATCAATTAATCTCAGTCACATCTGCAAAATCTCCTTTGTCATGTAATTAATGTGACATAACCATGAGTGTGGCCCCAGGGGTTGATGATCCTGGAGGCCTCATTTCTGCCTACCACAGGTTCACAGAAGCTTTTTGCATTCATCTCACCACCTTTATGTAAATTTGAAATGACATGTTATCAAAATAAAATGTTATAAAAAGACTCATAAGCATAGCACAGGAAGTTGGAAAATGTCATCATAGCATCGTTCTGGTTTTGGTGCTGTCATTTCCTTCTAACAGCACTGGGTTTGTTTTTTTCTCCCCCCATTACCTACTAGGTCACCACCAAATCAAGCAGGGTACCTGTGAGGTGGTCGCCGTGCACAGGTGCTGCAATAAGAACCGCATAGAAGAGCGGTCACAAACGGTCAAGTGCTCTTGCTTCCCAGGACAGGTGGCCGGCACAACTCGGGCTCAACCTTCTTGCGTTGAAGGTAAGACCTCTCTGGTCAGTACCGCTGATATTTCAAAAAGGTCAAAACCCACCAGGAATTTCTCTACTTTGCTGCCTTTGCAACCCAAAGAAACCTAGGGTTGCTTTGAGATCAGTGTCAATCCAAAGTGAACATAAATACAACTCCAAAAATGTCTTGATGGTAAGGTAAGTCTTCAATAATGTCCCTCAAGGGGTACCAATGGGGAGTTGTATTATAGGGCAATTGGGAAGACGTGCTTCAATTCCTTTTGCCCACCTGTCTCCAAATCTCACTCACCAAAGCAATTGTTTCCACAGATGCCCTGTTCCCCCACCTCTTACATACTCTGTACTCAAAATTAGCAGCATGACTTCTTACTTCATGCTTGGTGTCATAGATTAGTATCCTCTCTTTTATTTCTAGCTTTTCATTTTAACAAACATTTATAGGACATTCTCTTTGGAACAACTTCCCTGGGAATAGTTTGGAATCATGTATCATTCATTTGTAATCTCCAGATCCCCTAGCACAGTGCTGTGCCGATGGTTGTAGATGGAAACCTGGGATTGATTTCTTCTGATACCCCTGACTTCTTCCAGCAGACGCCATGTTAGAAACAAGTGTCAGTCCCCAGGGGAACAGATACACGGGGTTAGTCTGTATCAGTTGCTCTGCAGTGTCACAAACCTCCCTGAAAATGAACATTTCCAGTCTCATTTGATGCATGTCTAAAGGTCAGCAGTTAAAACACACACACATTCTTAACTCCAGATCATATTGCACAGTGAACAAGAACGGCTGATTTATCTGCATCCCATTCCCCCTACCAAACACACACATAGACATATACAACTATATGGGCTGTGTGGCTACAGTGGTATATATGTATCAGCACCATCTCAGCCACCTTTAAAGCAGGAAAGTGAAAGTGGAAAATTTCCACCTACAGTTCTTTATCAGAAACTTTGGGGGCCAAATGTGTTGCTGAATTCAGAATTTGCTCATATTTCTTGTGGGTAACATAGCACATATACCATCTATTACCTACAGACCTAATGTACTCTCCACTTGCCCCCCATAATCATAGAAATATTACTATATCTGCAGTGAAATGTGCAAATATTCATGCAGGATGGGATAAGGCTGGATAAAGAACTTGTTAATTCAAGTCTGGTTTGCTGTCATCTTACAGAAAACCTTTCAATTTCCAGAGCTTTTGGATTTGGGGATTATTGATAAAGGATTGTGAACCTATAAAAAAAGATGAAGATCTTTAACATTAAAAAAATGGCACTTTTAAATTTCTTTTAAGAAATACATGGAGTTTCTACACCTCCAGCTGGGGAAGTCTAATGTATTTATCATCTCTATTAATTGAATCCAAATCACAACCATTCTTTCTCCTGGCTGTCTCTCAAATCAGCCCACTTTTCTCCATCCCCACTGCTACCTCCACAGTCTAGGGGTCACCCTTAGATCTTGCTGAGTGTACCACATCTCTGCTTCCACTTTCAGTCCTGTAGCCAGAATGATCTACACAAACAGAATGACTTATGTCACTCCCACACCGAAGACCACACTTTAGTGTCTTCCCACTGTCTTTAAGATAAACTCTAAGTTCTTTACCATGGCTTGCAGAGCCCTGCAAGATCTGTGTCTCAGTTCTCTTTCAAGTACTCTACCCCAGGCAATCCAGAGTTCTTCCCATTTCTTTTCATTTCTGCACATTACTAATTTACATCCATTGCCCTCCTCCCCATAAAACACACCTGGTCTGCTTAATTCTTCTTATTCTCCTTTCAAATCTCTTGTAAGTTCTTGCATCAACTTGGATTTCCAGTTCATGACATTCAGCCCATGTTATTGTAAAAACGTATGCCTTCCAGTTAGTATGTAAACAGTTTGTGGACAGGGACATGGTCTCTTACTTTCATCTTTCCCCATTGGCTGGCCCATGAAGAAGTTTTAGTACAGTGGAGAATGGACTTTGGTAATCACAGATTGTTCTCTACAGGCAATGTGTTTGCTTGCCTCTGTAGGCCTTAAATGTCTTCTAACAAACTCTTTTTATATTCTGTCTAACCCAGAATAATGTTTTACAATATTCAAAGCACTTTTATTAGTACCTAAAAAGTACTGATAGGGCAGTGATGACTATTAGTATCTTAGTAAAGAAAATATGAATACCTTACCCTAGACTATCTTGTTTTAAATTTTATGTATGGGCAAATCCCCTTTGGCCACCACCCTAGAAGTAACTACATTTATCTGTTTGGTCAATATATTTCTGTATATTTGTGTATTTGGAGCTAGGGTTGTAGGAAACAGTGGTAGATTTCAATATGAGTGTATGTTTTACACAAATGCTATCACATTGGATATTACACTCATCCTGCTTTATTCCTATCAGTATTAAGTTGCAGAAATCTTTGTGTGCTGGTATGTATTGATCTAACTGGGTGTTTTCAATTGCTCCATAGCATTCCATGTATGGATAGGCCATAATTATTTAGCCATTCTTCTTCCTTTTTAAAAATTATAGGGTCTTGCTCTGTCATCTAGGTTGGAGTGCAGTGGCATGATCATAACTCACTGCTGCCTTGAACTCTTGGGCTCAAGCAATCCTCCTACCTCGGCCTCCCAAAGTGTTGGGATTACAGTTGTGAGCCATTACAGCTGGTCACTATTCCTTTATTGATGGACATTTTGGTTGTGTTTATGGCAAAACAGACTTGCAGGTTAACTAAATGGTTTCCCTAGTGTCATAGGAAGTGTGATATGGACCAATCATGGAACATCTGAGCAGAGTCTATGCAGCGTATATTGTATATGCTGTCTTCTAGAACTTTCTGTGATGATGCACATGTTCCCTCTATATATATTTATGGAGATAACCTGTGTAGATAGATACCTGTATCTATATGTGATGATGTATATGTCCAGTGTAGCTAGTAGCCATTAGCCACCCATGGCTATGGAGCATTTGAAATGTGGCCAGTGTAAATTTAGATTTAATAGGGACTTGTGGCTCAAAGCTTCACATTGGACAGTGCAGGTTATGCTTGATGTAAACATGTAACTTGTGTGTAAAATTTGTGGTCAGAAAGTACCAACACCCTGAAAGGTGAGATTGGGTCTTTCAGCCTACGTCTCCTGTACCTAACATTGTCTGGCAAATAGTCGGTGTTCAATAAATGTTTATTAGATCAAAGTCACTGAGAAGTGCAGGAAGTTTAAGCTTTGGTTGGGATGTATGTCTGATTTCATCTCTCTTTGATTTCTTCCTTATCTGAATATGTTTCCATTAGGGCTTTTTAGCTTTACCTGCTTAATCTTTATCCTATAATAATTATGCAGTATCATGCCCTTAATTGGCATGTGGAGAAGACCTATCCTCTGCTGATATGTTCCTCTTATCTTATTTGTCAATAAGAATAGAAAGGATCTAAAATATAAAATTCACCTAAATTTACATTTAAATTAAAACAAAGGCAAGAAGATGTTGGCATGGGGCACTAATTAATGCTGATGTAGGAATTGGAATATCCTTTTGCATTTCTGTTAATCCACACCACAGATACTTATCTAGTGTTTTCATTGCTTTTCTGTAAAACCATAGATTATATTATATAAACAGGGAAAATAATTACCTGTTCCCCTTCTACCAAACTTTGTTATACTTAACTTATGAAACCTCCCCTGAGTTATTGAAGTGGGTCTTTAATATACATTGGGGATTTGGGAGATGGGACAGGGAATTATTTGATTGTAAGTCTGTGGTTACTTGGATCCTAAAACAGACAGCTATTCAGCTGTTAAGCATTCTTCTTTTTGAATCTTCGGCAGGCATATACAGGTCTGTTTTATGGTGGAAACTATATTCCACACATTTATCAAAATACTGCTCTAAAGAAATGATGCTGAATGGTTTTAAGATAAAATGAGACACGTGTAGTACAAGGAAGTTTATTTTGTCAAAACGAATGGTTTCTAAATATTGGGTTTAAATGATTAATAAAACAAAAGCTCGGAAATAGAAAGCAGTTACTTTTCAAAGCTATTTAAAAACTTTTTTGATACCCCATCACTTTTTTTTTTTTTTTTTGAGACAGAGTCTCGCTTTGTCGCCCACGCTGGAGTGCAGTGGCACGATCTTTGCTGACTGCAAACTCTGCCTCCTGGGTTCAAGCAATTCTCCTGTCTCAGTCTCCTGAGCAGCTGGGACTACAGGTGTGTGCCACCATGCCTGGCTAATTTTTTGTATTTTTAGTAGAAACAGGGTTTCACCATGTTAGCCAGGATGGTCTCGATCTCCTGACCTCATGATCTGCCTGCCTCAGCCTCCCAAAGTGCTGGGATTACAGGCGTGAGCCACTGCCCCCAGCCCACTTTTTCAAGATGTCAGAATTCATTTAGTTAAGAAGGAGAGTTACTGTTTGGACTGCAGACAACTTTCATGGCTTTATGGGCTGTGTGATGAGGCATAGGGTCTATCTTTACAATGTGTTTTCATTGGGATTTTTTTATTGGGCATGTTCTCCTTCCACTTAAAAGATATTTTTCTCAGTGCAGACAGGTGAATGACAGAGAGAGAGGATTTTACCAAAACACTTTGGGAGTTCGGAGGATATGTATGTTGTATATGTTGGTTCATTCATCGTTTTAATTTGGCACCTTTGTTTCTGACCTGTCCTACATGCCAGATGGAAGTATGATAAGGAGACTCAGGTTCTGGTTTCAAGGAACTCTGAGTTTACTAGTTCAGAGAAACAAACTTTTATTAATGAAGGACTCAAAAGGAGAACAGAGAGGTGGTCAGGGATGCTGCCCCTTGAGAAGCAATGGGTCTGAATTTAGTAGGTAGAAGGATTTGATGGTGGAGGGAGTTAGGCAACGAGGCAGCACAAAGCATGTGAGTGGGGCTAACTCGGGAACTAGAAGTAGCTTGGTCTGGCTTGGAAACAGTAGAAAACAAAACTGGAAAGGTAAACAGAAGCCTTGATATGTGAGGCCTTAGAATAAGTCAAATTTTAGGATTTAATTCCTGCCTTCTGGGAATTTGCATTTTAAGAGAGTGTGCCAATAAGAAAGAGTATGAAGTGTTATGAACAAAGTTTCTATAAAGTACTGTAAGATTCCTGATAAGGAAAAATGTGATGCCTAAATTTGGCAGGTCACCTCGTCAGCATAGGTTTCATGGTGAGCTCACAGTCTGTCAGGATTTGTGTGTGTGTGCGCATGCATGTGTGCGTACTAGTCTGTTCTCACACTGCTAATAAAGACATACCCGAGAATGGGTAATTTATAAAGCAAAAGAGGTTTAATGGACTCACAGTTCCACGTGGCTGGGGAGGCCTCACAATCATAGTGTAAGATGAAGGAGGAACAATGGCATGTCTTACATGGCAGCAGGCAGGACAGTGTGTGCAGGGGAACTGCCCTTTATAAAACCATCAGATCTTCTGAGATTTATTCACTATTACAAGAACAGCACGGGGAAGAAAAAAACCCACCCCCATGATTCAAATACCTTGCACCAGCTCCTCCCATGAAACATGGGGCTTGTATGAGCTACAATTCAAGATGAGATTTGGGTGGGGGGCACAGCCAAACCATATCAGTGTGTGTGTTTGAGAGAGAGAGAGAGAGAAAACTCACAAGTGGTTATGCAAAAACTTTAGATTCATGGAATCGCCCATGGTAAGGGCAGGGAGGAAGACATAAAATAGAGGTGGCATGGTGTTTATGATGGATTAGAATTATTTTCATAAGTCCGAGCTTTGAGCAGGTCTGATGAACTAGCACAACCTCTCATTTTGAGTTAGTATGCCTTTAAACTGTAAATCCATGTTTCTCAACCAGGGGCGATTTTGCCCCCTTGGGGATATTTGACATTGTCTCAAGACAGCTGGGAGAGGGTGCTACTGGTGTCTAGCATGTAGAGGCCGGAAGTTCTGCCTTACATCTTACAATGCACAGGATTGACCGTCACGATAAATAACCAGGTTCAAATGTCAATACTGTTGAGGTTGAGAAACCTTGACTTAGAGGTCCCCAATATATATGGATATGCTTGTGTGGGTCTGCATTTAGTAGAGAGGACAAACCTAGATCACAAAAGATCAGTGTATGTGTACTCATGCGCTGACTCAGTACTCTCTGTACTTTGTGGAACTAACAATATTGTGTTATTTGCGGAATGTGCGAACAAGTAAGAAGTCCTTGAAAAAAATAGTACTGTAACTACTGCTCTTATGCCTGTTAACTGCGTCAAGTTGGTGTGGCTTCTTAACAAGAAATATAAACGTTAATGGCTTAATTTTTAAATAACACAGAGGATTGAAATAACTGAAGACAAAGTGTTAAAATCTTGGAGCATATTCTATAAGGCATATATTCTAGGAAGATGTTTTCTTAATTTTTCTGTTCATAGTTGCAGTAGAAACATACTTTTCTTTAGAATATCCTTCACCACGTGTATTAGGGTTCTCTAGAGGTACTGGACTAATAGGATAGATGTATATATGGAGGGGAGTTTATTAGGAGTATTAACTCACACAGTAACAAGGTGAATTCCCACAATTGGCTGTCTGCAAGCTGAGGAGCAAGGAAGCCAAAACCTCAAAAATAGGGAAGACAACAGTGCAGCCTTCAGCCTATGGCTGAAGGCTTGAGAGCCCCTGGGAAACCACTGGTGTAAGTCCAAGAGCTGAAGAGCTTACAGTCTAATGTTTGAGGGCAGGAAGCATCCAGCACAGGAGAAAGATGGAGGCCAGAAGACTTAGCCAGTCTAGCCCTTCCACGTTCCTCTTCCTGCTTTTATCCTAGCTGTGCTGGCAGCTAATTAGATGGTGCCCATCCAGATTAAGGGTGGGTCTGCCTTTCCTAGTCTACTAACTCAAATGTTAATCTCCTTTGGCAACACCCTCACAGGCATACCCAGGAGCAATACTTTGCATCCTTTAATCCACTGAAGTTTACACTTAATAAATACAGCTAAACTAAATCAACAAGTAAGAGTCCAACTCATGAAAAGTGAGCATGTTCTTGGTTATAATTTGAAGTCTGGCTTATCTAAGTAACTGTATAAATATATAATTGTGTTCTGTTTAACTGAGTGATGTTTATTTGGGACAAGAGATACAAAATAAAACCCATTTTATACAATAGAGAGTAAGGAAAATGTACCAGAAGCAAAACAGCTAATTATCACATGAAATATTCACCTTGACAACAGCATTATAGAATATACCAGTTGCTACCACAAAACCAGGGAGGGTTTCACTGTCTTTCTTTTTTCTTTCTTTCTTTCTGCATAAAACTGGAAATTCATTACAGGTTGGCAGCTTGAAGATAGGGGTATTATGTGTTTTCGTAAGTCAGGAAGCTTGGGGCTTTTAAAAGAATTTTATTTTAAAAATAGAAGTGACAAGACACTTTCTCATTTAAAGTGTATTATGATATTTTTTAAGAGGAAAAAAATATCTATGCCTCCTACAAACTTATTTTCCTGTGGATACAAGGCTCAGTAAAGTGGGCAGATGTTCTCACCAGTAACTTTAATAAAATCCTACTTCTGATTCCTTTGTCCCTGCTAGTGAGGCTGAAGGTGCACTCGAAGCTTACATTTCCTGGCTGTTTAATCACCCTATTCTCTGTCAGGTCGAGCCCTCAGTGGGTTCTTACCTTTGCTGTCAGTTTCTTAGTCAATCCTTAACTCATAACGGAATTTGCAATGTGTATTTTGATTATTGTGGTGTTTCCTTTTACGTCTGTCATTTCTGAGAGAGCACTTGCCATAAAGCATTTCACAAAGAAACTCCATCATGGGTAACACATTGATGAATAGGGGCACCTCACAATATATTATTCTGTGAGACAGGAAAATGTATATTTGCAAATAGGACTCCTTTACATTTCAGGGCAGCTTGCTATTCTAAGGAGTCTGAGGCAAATCTGTTTTTAGAAGAAAGCATCACTCCATATTTTCCAATTAAATGAAAAACCTGGTAGATAATCTCATAAGAGTTTTGTCTTGGTCTTCCATGCTTCCTTTTAAAATTTTTAAATTCAAATCCCTAAACACTAGGTAAATGCTGATTTTTTTTCTATAGTTAAGAAGTGGCATATTTTTCTGTGATATATTTCTGGATCTGTCATTTTTATTCCCCCCCTCCAGCTCCTTTTCTAGGTTTTGGCATCGGAAGTACCTTGTGTCCCCATGGGTTCAGTAAGTAAGTGCTGGCTGGCATTTCTCTGCTGAAAGGTTGAGATTATCTGATTTATTCTCTTTCTCTGCAGGGAATTTATTCCGCAATTTCTCACTTCACTCCCACCTCAGTTGCTCTTCTGTTTTAGAGTTCGTTCTTCTCAAACTCTTCTGGCACCCAGTTTTCTCTACCTTGTTGCACTACTTGGCTCAGACTCCTTCCCTGGCTCCCTGCTGCTGAGAGACCCAAGTCTAATCTTGAATTTTCCTCGAGAGCCCCTAATAGTTCCTTCCCAGACACCCTCCTAATCTGAGCGTCCAGGGCTTCCCTGACGATCTCTCACTTCAGCCACTCGCGTCTGCTGGCTTCCAGGTGGAACCATCACTGTTGCTCGTGTCTTCAGTTGTGGACCTCTGGCCACCTGTCAAGACTGCTTTTGAATCTTTCATGAAGCTCTGATACCTTTCCATAGTACATGGGTTCTCACTCCTGAGTGGAAGAAAGTTAGTCTAAGGAAGAGTTTTGAAGACAAAGTATTTTAAATTCAGCTCTAATTCTATGTAAATACAACTAAGCTCTGTCAACATTTATGTAACTTTTCTAGTCCTGCAGATGGTATTTTAAATTGAGGGCTGGGGACCATCTCTTATTTATTTTTATATCCACTTGGAACCAATCCATGGTATTCAGACAAGAATGAATGGTCAACACTATGAGTATAGTAAAACTCTGTGTAGTACTTCCTAATCTAAAATATGATTGTAAATTGTGATACAGTAGAAAGACTACTGGATAAGGAAGAAGAAATTCTAGATTCTAGTACCACCCTCCACCCCTTTACTAACTCTGAGGGAAGCCCTAGTTTTTATTTGTGGCACTATCTGGCTCCCTTTTCTGGTTTCTGAAGGTTGTTGGGACAATCAAAAGAGGAACAGTAAGTAAAAGTGCTTTGAAAGTCACACAGCTCCATGAAGTTGCAAGAGGAAACTGTTATGATATTTGAGGCTGCAAAAAATATAACTTTTTTTTTTTTTTGAGACAGAGTCTTGCTTTGTCACCCAGGCTGGAGTACAGTGGCGCAATCTCGACTCACTGCAACCTCTGCCTCCCAGGCTCAAGTGATTCTTCAGCCTCAGCCTCCTGAGTAACTGGAACTACAGGTGTACGCCACCATGCCCAGTGAATTTTTACATTTTTAGTAGAGGCGGGGTTTTACCACTTTGGCCAGGCTGGTCTCAAACTCTTGACCTCAAGTGATCTGCCCGCCTAGGCCTTCCAAAGTGCTAGAATTACAGGTGTGAGGCATCATGCCTGGCCAAGAATATAACTTTATTAGGCTTTACCTGCTATGTACATCCATCCCAGTTTCATGGCAATCTCTGGCACAATAAAGAACCAATTTGGCTAGATTCCTTTCTTGGTGTTGGCAATGCCTGATTTAAATAGCAAGTGGTTACTTGAGATCACAAATCCACCTGACTTAGGTACTATTTGTTTTGATGGATATCACTAGATAGTAGTTCAGTATATTTGGCCAGAATCAGGGACAATGTGGCCACTTATGGAGAAGATTCTACAATGTCTGGCCCATTCAATGGATAATGAAATTGTCCTGTGCTCTCATCATGCCACATAGTGTTTGGGAAACTGTTTGAATGTACTGGCTTGCCTCCTTCCATACAAGGATTTGTTTCTAGTAGATGTGTGAGGGAAGGAGGGAGGTATGAATATAAGTGTTAGCACTTGGGCTCTAGCAGGGAGGTATGAATATAAGTGTTAGCACTTGGGCTCTAGCATTAGACTGCCTCTTTTCAAGTGCTTGTTTGACTGTTTTCAGACTGTGTGACCTTGCTCTAGTCACTTAATGCCCCTGGACCTCAATTTTTTCATTTCTATGAAGTACAGGAAAATATTTTTTATTTCAACAGTTTTCGGGGAACAAGTGGTCTTCTATTACATAGGTAAGTTCTTTAGTGGTAA
The DNA here is from genome assembly GCF_003255815.1 of Theropithecus gelada. Taxonomy (NCBI): domain Eukaryota; kingdom Metazoa; phylum Chordata; class Mammalia; order Primates; family Cercopithecidae; genus Theropithecus; species Theropithecus gelada. The sequence goes on from NC_037669.1 coordinate 71,359,838, forward strand.
TTTGAGATATTAGTGCACCCCTCACCTGAGCAGTATACACTGTACCTAATGTGTAGTCTTTTAACCTCAGGTTTGTAGTGACATTTAAATTAGAAAATACAGGAAGGAAATTAGCAGGGTGCCTGGCCCTCAATAAAAAGTAGCTATTAGGATTTGTAAAACTTTGAACTTGAGTTTCTGACCTCACGGGCAGCCTAGTTTGAGTCAAATCTATCAGGAAAGTCTTCAGGGCTTCCTATATATAATTATGACCACGTTGTCTGCAGAGACAATTTAACTTCTTCCTAATTTAAGTGCCCTTTATATTTTTTTCTTGCCTCCTTGCTCTAAGACTTTTGGTATTCTATTGAATAAAAATGGTGAGCGTAGATATCCATGTCTTGTCATATATGGCCTTTATTATGCTGAAGTACATTCCTTCAGTACAAAATTATCTTGGTTGATTTTTCTGCAGGAGATGACCATATGATTTTTATCCTTCATTCTGTTAATGTGGTGTGTCACATTTATTGATTTACTTCCATTTAATCATTCATGCAGCCCAAGGATAAACCCTACTTGATCATAGTGGAGGATCCTCTTAATGTGCTGTTCAGTTCAGTTTGCTAGTGTTTTGTTGAGGATTTTTTATCTACGTTTATCAAGGATATTGGCCTAGAATTTTCTTTTCTTCTAGTGTCCTAATCTGGCTTTGGTATGAAGGTAATGCTGGGCCTTGTTAAATGAGTTTGGAAGTGTTCTCTCTTCTTTGATTCTTTGGAAGAGAAAGTGGAGTGTTAGTTCTTTTTTTTTAAGATAGTCTAGCTCTGTTGCCCAGGCTGGAGAGTGCAGTGGTGTGTTCTTGGCTCACTGCAAGCTCCACCTCCCAGGTTCACACCATTCTCCTGCCTCAGCCTCCCAAGTAGCTGGGACTACAGGCGCCTGCCACCACACCTGGCTAATTTTTTTTTTTTTTTTTTTTGTATTTTTAGTAGAGATGGGGTTTTACCTTGTTAGCCAGGATGGTCTTGATCTCCTGACTTCATGATCTACCTGCCTCGGCCTTCCAAAGTGCTGGGATTACTGGCATGAGCCACCGTGCACAGCCTAGTTCTTCTTTAAATACCAGGTACTAATAAATTCAGTAAAGCTGCAGAATACAAAATCAACATCCAAAACTCAGTTGCATTTTTCTAACAATGAACTATCCAAGAAATTAAGGCAATGATCCTATTTTTATAATAGCATCAAAAAGAATAAAAATACTTAAGAATCAATTTAACCAAGGAGGTAAAAAAATCTGTACACTAAAAACTGTAAGACATTAATGAAAGAAATGGAACGATATCCTGTGTTCATGGATTGGAGAAATATTGTTAAAATGTCTATACTCTCCAAAGCAATCTACGGATACAATCCCTAACAAAATTCCAACATAATTTTCCACAAAGAGAGAAAAGCAGTCCTAAAATTCATATAGAACCACAAAAGACCCCAAGTAGCTAATGCAGTTTTGAAAAAGAAAAACAGAGTTGGAGGCACACAGCCCCGATTCAAATTATATTACAAAGCTATAGTTATCAAAACAGTATGGCACTGGTATAAAAATAGACACGCAGACCCATGGAACAGAATAGACAACTCAGAAATAAATCCATGCATTTATACTCAACTAGTCTTTGACAGGATGATGAGACTACACAATGGGGAAAGGATAGTCTCTTTAATAAAGGGTACTGGGAAGAAAATTAGACATTCCCATGCAAAAGAATGAAGTTAGACCTGTGACTTAAACCATACAGAAAAGTTAACTTGAAAAGGATGTAATCTATGAAATGAAACAATGAAACTTCTAGAAGAAAACATAGGAGAAAAGGTCCTTGATATTGGTCTTTGCAATATTTTGGTTATGACACCAAAAGTACAGGCAACAAAAGCAAAAATAAACAATTGGGACTACATCAAATGGAAAAGCAGCCTACAGAATGGGAGAAAATACTTGCAAGTCATATATCTGATAAGGAGTTAAGATCCAAAATATAAAAGAAACCCACCTGCTCAATTGCCAAAAATTAATACCCTAATTAAAAAGTAGGAAAAAGAACCGAATTGATATTTTTCCAAGGAAGACATACAAGTGACCAACAGCCATATGAAATGGTGAAGGAATGCCATGTCCTCCAACTTTCCTATGGCTTTTTGTAATTGACTTTAAGTGGTTGCTGGCCACTCACTAGAATGGCATGGAGAGATGAACACCATGTATGATGGAAATTTTTAGTGCTTTTAGTTTTTGCTATTAACAGAGACCATCAAACATAAGAACCAGTTGCAATACCATTGTAACCTGCAATCAAAGATGATGACCATAATAACAGCTAACATTTTCTAAGACTATTGTGACTGGCTCAAAGTCAGCAAAGACTTTTACACATGGATTAACTTTATCCTCTTAATATCCTAGGGTGAGGATCTACTTTTCAAATGAAAAAACTGACAGAGAAGTCCGAGAACTAGTCTAATCTAGAGGATGGCACAGTCAGATTCAAACCCAGGCAAGCCCACTACAAAGCCTGAGATCTCACCAGCTCTATTTTACAGTTGGGCAGTCCACTGCAAAAGTGATCTATTTTTTATTTGTATAAACTTAAGGGTACATAGTGGTGAAGTCTGGGCATTTAGTGTAGCCATCATCCAGATAGTGTACCTTGTATCCCTTAAGTAACTTCTCGTCCTTCCCACCCTTCCAAGTTTCCAATTTGTTGTTCCATGACTGTGTCTCTGGGTACACATTATTCAGCTCTTGTTTATAAGTGAAAATGACTGACTTTTGACTTTGACTTTGTTTCTGGGTTATTTCACTTAAGATAATAACCTCCGGTTCCATCCATGTTGCTGTAAAAGACAGGATTTCATTCTCTTCTGTGGCTGAGTAGTATTTGATAGTGTATCTATACCACATTTTCTTTATCCAGTCTTCCACTGATAGACACATGTTGATTCCATGACTTTGCTATTTATATTACTAGTGCTGCGATAAACATGAGTGCAGGTGTCTTTTTGATATAACAGTCTCTTATCCTTTGGGGAGATAGCCGGGGGTGGGATTGCTGGGTTGAATGGTTGTTTGATTTTTAGTTATTTGAGAAATCTCCATACTGTTTCCCATAGAGGTTGTACTAACTTGCCTTCACACCAACAGTGTATAAGCATTCCCTTTTCTCTGTGTTGTCACCAACATCTGTTGCTTTTAAATTTTTTAATAAAAAAGAAATATTTTGTAGAGTATATGCCTGATGAGATTCCTTAAATTTACTAACAGTAAATTTAATAGCAATCTTTGAACTCAGTGTACTACTCTGTATTGAGTTTTATTTTGTCCATCTTTGGAGGAAGAAACAGTGTCACAAATATTATTTGGCCTTTGTTTTCCAGCTTCCATTGTGATTCAGAAATGGTGGTGTCACATGAATCCATGTTTGGAAGGAGAGGATTGTAAAGTGCTGCCAGATTACTCAGGTTGGTCCTGTAGCAGTGGCAATAAAGTCAAAACTACGAAGGCAAGTATAGACAAAATGCAACTACAATTTACAATTTATCAACTGTGGGGCTTCCTCCCCTTGATTTTATTCTGCCATCAAGAAAACATTATTACGTGTTGACAAACCTGCTTGGGCAGTGCTACCTTAGGGCTTTGGCCTTTTTGAAAAGTGCATTTCCCAGCATCATTCTGTGTGTCAGATTTTATACAGCAGTGATTTGGTGGGAGAATTCATTATTTTAGGCAGGGCCCCTAAATTCATTTCAGCTTCTTCACAAGCCCGATTTAAAGTAAAAGTTTCAGAGCTGACAGGCCAGTGTATCAAAACACCATGGCAAGAATCCACATCCAGATGATTTACTCAAGTAGAACTACCTATTGCTTTAAAGGAGACTTAATGGTTGGAGATTCTTATTCAAGACTTAGAAGCCAACACTTTTCTCCCCAAATGGTCCTCTTTTTAATTCTCATTGTCACTGAAGAACACCATCGTCTACCCAGTTCTCCAGCCGGAAACCTACCTTCTTCCTTATCTTCCCATGATCAAGTTGGTTACATTGTCCTTAGGATTTTTACTACCCAACTTTTCCATGATTCTTCAACACTGCACTTACTACTCTTGTCCAATCGGCCATCTCATATGGAGATGCATCTAGACTGCTGGATTGCTGCCTTCCAATCTGGTCCCTACACAGTGACTACAGTAATTTTGTAAAATGCACATCCTCTAAGCTAATCCACCTCAAAATATTCCACTGGCACCCTCTGGTAATTGGTCCACTAGCCTCTGCCTGGTCTTTAATGAGTAACATGGCCGAGCCACCTCCACTTCCTTCTTGCTGCTCTAAACATCCTGGCCTTTTGTCAGTCCCTCTTACCCTGGTCCTTTTGCACTGGCTGTTCCCTCTTCATAGAATATGTTTCCATCCTTTCTTTTCTGGTTAATCATCATTTTTTCAGGGACCTCTTTCCTGATTGAATGCATGCTCCCTGTATCTTTGAGCATTTATTATGGTTTCATTTTATATAGATTGCTAGCCATATTTTGCTTAATACCTAGAACTTTCTGTCTGGTGGGAGAGCTTTGATGTTGGGCCCTGGCAGTCCCAGAGCCAGCTGAATGCCTTGGTAACTATTTCTTGAATGAAAATTGACATGACCAAGGTCATTCTAAGATCATTAGAGTTAGACATACTGGAATGGAGTGACTCTGGTTCTCATTGCTATTGAACTTTGATCCCTTAGGAAATACATACAGTGAATGGCTTCTTGCCTTTCTTATGTCGTCTCCTTTATGAATACTTTGAGCACTCTAAGTGCTTAGTAATTCATCTTCAGCCATGGAGGTCAAAAGCAGGCCTGTTCTTCTAAGTGTGAACATGAACTATTATATTAAGATTTTGTAAAATATATTAAAACATAAAGATAGTAAGTCTAAAACAAAATATTAGAAAATATGATTGTACAAAACATTTTAAATGGGAACTTTAGCTGATATTATACCCCAGATTATCACTGGAATAGTTGTCAGTTGATTCTCTAGGTAAAACCAGAATGTCAAAATGAAGACCATTTTCAACATTAATTGCAATTGTCAACTAACTTACCCTTGTTACTGATATTGAGATGACTGGGGTAATGACCTGATATCTGCTTTTGTATCCAGGGCAGCAGAAGTCCATGGAGTCATTTACTGGTGGTGCAAGGAGGTCAACACTCGTATCGTTCTAAGCCATTCCCAATAAACTTCCATCCTATATAGACCCAGCATGCTTGCTAAGCAAACCCTGCCTTAAGATAATTTCCTTATCTTTCCCTTGGGCCGTTTCAGCTATTTTTTCCTAATTCCTTCCTAAGTAAAAATCTTGGAGTAACCCATGAATTAGGGTATTACATCCATCAGTGATAAAAATTTTCTTTCATCATATTTCTTGTAGGCTAAGGAATAACATTTTGGAAGATTCTATTTGTATTGATTTTTATATATAAATATAAAACAAGATCATGAGCAGAAGCCAACGGTAGTTCTCTTGGTAGAACGGCTCTCTATTTATGTGTAGTTAGAGAAGGCATTTGCAGGAAGCAAACCTTTAGGGACATTTTGGCTCAGTGCTGGGAATGTAAGTTTGCTCTAGCTAAATCCTCAATGGTAGTGACATTTCATTTAGCACTTTGAAAAGTTGTAGAAAGATAATACAGTTCCCCAAGCCATCATGATACTTGGGCTGCTTTTTTAGTGATATGTCACTTGAGAATAATCTTGAAGTCATAAAACTTTGTTTCCTTTATTAATCCAAGTCAGTGTGACTTGAACTGCATAAAACATTTTATGTCTTTTATGGATCTTATGCACATAGAGTAAATTCATTTGTGGATCTGTGACTAGCTTCCAGTTGTATCTTTTTCTTAAAATTGTTACTGACCTTACACCACAGGTAAGACAGAGGTCCTAGAAAAGCAGAGCAATTGTCTCCCTAGAGGATGTGTTAACTAAACTATATAACAAAATAGTTTCCATTTTCTTTAAACAGTTCATGCACAGCAGCATCAAAACACAGAAAGGCTAAAGTAAGATGGTCTCCAGTAAGCCAGCTATGTCAGAATTTTATTTTCCATTTAAATGCAAATATGAAAATAGTTGGCAGTTAACTTGAATACTAATAGCTTTAGATGAAGATATGAAAAGAGAGAGGATAATTCCCTAACTAGTCATCTTTTCCAGGTATAAAATACTGGCATTGAGTTTACTCTGCCGACATAGTTTTCAGCGTCTCTAGAGCTACTGCTTCTTGTGGGAAAATATGACCCTCTCTATGGACCTGCCTTGAAATCTGGGTTTTGCTGTATTCTCTGCGCTAAGGAGTTTTTCACTCTCTGGGGTTGCCATTGTTAAGCCTTCTAACAAGGGTATGATGTCTTCTTAGCATCGAAGCCAAGCATTTGCCATATCTTGTTTGTGAGCAGAAGCAAATCACTTTGAATCTTGAAACATTTTAGACTTTTTAATGTTCTTATTTTTGAATCCTCTACTAAGGGTGAAAAGCTATGTCTTTATAGTAGTAGTTCTCATCCAGAGGCAGTTTTGCCCCTGAGTAGACATTTGGCAATGTCTTGGATATTTCTGGTCATCACACATTGTGAGGATGCTACTGGCATCTTATGGGTAGAGGCCAGGGATGCTACTAAACATCCTACAAAGCACAGACAGCCTCTACAACAATTATTTGACCCCAAATGTCAATAGTATGAAGGTTGAAAAACTGCTTTGGAGAACAGTATATTTTTTTCAGTAGCTCTTTGCAGACTTCCTACTTGATTCTTTTACTTCATTTTTCAAAGTTTCTATTGTCTAAATATTTCCAATATTTCATATTGGAAAATTTCTACAGAATGGAAGCAACAGTTTTGTCTTCAGTATCTTCCTCAAATGGCTCTCTAAACTACCTGTCTCTTGGGCCATCACCATGGGTCATTGTCAATATAATAATAATTTAATGCTATCATGGGAATGTGTAAAAAGCACAGTTTTGAACTCTAACTCTAGGATATTCTGGTATAGTAAAAGTCTAGGATAGGGCTTAGAAAACCATGCTTTTAAAACAGTTGTTCTTAGGGTGAGTGTGATGAACAGGCAGTATGAGGGAACCATTAGTCTAACTGAGCTCTCTACCTGTTCTCACCCTTAATTGACTTATACCTTGCTTTCTCTGCATCAAGGGTAAACTCCCTGCCCAGGTTCCCTCCCTATTGAGAGATCATCAATGGATCCCCCTTGGAAACTGATGCAAAATACAGATTATAAGCATCTTAAATGGGCCTTCACTGCCAATCATTGTACAGGCCATGTACTTCCCCATACCATTGCTGCCTCCTTTTTTCACTTCCTCTTCTAATAATGTCCAGCTCAGATGACTCCTTTACCCTGAAGTTTTGTCTTCCCTGATCTCTATAGTCAGACTTGTAATGCTCAGGGTACCCTGAGGAATGGGAGTAGAGCTAATATTGGCATCTTAGTAGCCCTGTATCCATCAAAATTCAGAAGTAGCAATGAATCTTCCACATGTAATCAGTACAATAATTTTAAAGGAGAGCATTTTATCATCCAAGTTCAGTGAAGTTGTCCAAAATGAGCTGGGCATGGGGAATAAGTTGCCTTTGACAATTACATCCTGGATGTACATTGATAGATCCAGAAAGAGCTAACATCACAATAGCCACCATTCCCTGAGTACAAACCATGTGTCAACCACTGGGCTGTGTCATTCAAGTCACGTATTTTATTCACTCTTTACTACAACTGTAGGGGCCAGGTACTATTATCTTTATTTTGCAGATGAAGAAATTAAGGCAAAGAGAGACAATCTACCCCATCACAGAACATGGCTAACTCCATCATTCAGTCACTCAAGCCAAAGATCTTGGAATTGTCCTTGATTCCTCTTTTTCTTACATCTTTGTCCTATTTGTCACAACTCTTTGACAGTTCAGTCTTGCCATGCATTTCTCATCTCTTCCTTGAACCTCAGAAAAAGGCCAAAGTCCTTGCATTTACCTCTTCCTCTCTTCCCAGTGAGTCAGGCCTCCCTCACTTCCTTCAACCTTCCTTGACATCCTGTATAGAAGAGCAGCCCTCTACCTTCCCTTCACCAGCCTTTCTTTCCTCTATTACACTACCTTACTTTTCTCCATAGCCTATATTATTAATTTTACCTGTTTGTCCAACCTCTTCCTCTGGAATAGAGATCAGCAAACTGTGGCTTACAGGCCAAATCCAGCCCTTGGCCTGCTTTTGTATGGCCCATGAGCTAAGACTGGGTTTTACATTTTTAAGTAGTTGGAAAAAATCAAAAGCAGAATATTTCAGAATGCATGAAGATTATATGAAATTCAGATTTCACCATCTATACATAAAGTCTGGAACAAAGCAATGCCCATTCATTTATTTATTGTCTATGGCTACTTTTGTGAATGAAATAAAGGCAGAGTTAAGAAGTTGCTATAGTGACTGTATGGCCGGCAAAGCTGAAAATATTTACCGTATGTAGTCCTTTCCAGTAAAAGTTTTCCAGCCCCTGCCCTAGAAGGTAAGCTCCATGAGGGCAGGGTTTTGTTTAGTTTGCTGTAGTTACCCAGTATAAACAAAAGGGGACTAATATTGTTGAATACATAAAGGCCATATGTCAGTTAATAGCAAGGCTGAGGTTTGCATACATAGCTGATTGGGTCTAAAGCCCAGGTATAGTGACTGTACTATCAAATAATTTGCTTTGAAAAAATATTTTTGTGGTGTAGGCATGTTAAAGTCTTATGCTATTTTTTTTCCCACCTGAACTGGTATATTGGCTAACACATAAAATTTCTTATATGACCAATCAACTATAGAAACTGCTGTTCTATTTTCTTAGATCATAAGCAATGAGCCTGGATGTTTAAAAATGAAAAATACAACCACTACTTTTTAATGGATAATACAACAGTTTTATAAAATAACCTATTTTCAAAAGTGAAAATTAACTGCATAAAAAAAATGAAGGCAACATTTTTATCTTGACATGCACTGATTTTAATCAACCATTTGAAAAATTTTTAGTGCCATTAACAAAGCATGCTCAGCATGCATGAATTGATGGGCGATGAGTGTACCTAATCAGATGGGATTTTTATAACCTCACAAATACAAAGCCAGACTGCATAATACCCTCTTTTGGAAGTCTTTGTGCATGTATTCTTTATATTTCTTGCTTTTAGGCTGCAAAGCAGAATTTGAACAGTTGATTTGGTGAGGTCGGTTATAGGTAAATGTACAAACTGATAAACTATTCACAGTCAGGACCTTATTGGTCTAGGGGGCAGGAATGGTTATTTTGGTGGGTATGGATTGTTGAATGCTCCCTTATTTGATTTGTTTTAGGTAACGCGGTAGCGAAGAGAGAGGTGTGCTTCAATCCTGGAGGGGCAGCAGGATGCGGAGCACTTTTGCTTGGATTCCCATCCTGGCCCCTTTGCAGAAAATTGTCTAGGATTTCAGCAACTTCATATTTGTATATGAGAGCTGTGAGAGGTGGCATTCACTTAACTGGCCCAGCCCTCTCTGCTTCATCGAATTATAACCACAAGCCACCACACATTTGACATCCTATCTGGATTCCCAAGGAGCATACCTCCAACATCCGAGAAGAGCAAATCAGAGTCTTCAAAATGGACCACCACTAAGGGCATGTTCATTCTTCACTTTCTTTCTGCCTTTACAAAAGAACTTAGATGTATGTTTCAAAGGGTCCTCATTCTGTTCCTCTTTTGGACTTTTCCTTTTGCCCTTGTATTAAAGTGGTTTTAAAGGGGTCTAAAAAGATTTTGGCAAAACATATTTGCATATGTAGATTAACTGGTGGAGAAAATTACTGCTAGAGATCAACTGGTTAACTGGTAACGAACATTTATTTTATAATCCTTGAAGAATAGAAGGACATAGTTGGATTATTGTGTGTCATTGTATTTTTACTTTCCATTGTCCAGTTAGCAGAGAGAAAATGAGAGCGTTTTAACTTCAATGTACCATTTTACTAAGTGCTAAGGAAGCATATCAATTCCAATATTTTATAACCAAAGCTCTATCAGAACATATTTATAAAACTTGTTGGAATTTTTATGGCTTTTGTGTAGTCATGTAGGTAAATCATTTAAAATATAAACAAATCTCAATTTAGATCAAGGGTTATTTCTTAGATCAAGTTTATGCCAATTATATGAAAATATTTTAACTCCTAGACAGGAGTCTTTCAGTGCTGAATTTTTAGACTGTAAATGAGTTCTTCTTAAGTTGGCTCTTTCCCTATTTCTGTGTTATTTCTTATTTCTTTAAAATCTGAGTCCTGATTGGCTTAATGATTTTGCAGCAGACATGTCTCCACATATTCTCAGATGCTGTCACGTGGAAATGTATGAAACAGATGAAGAATGACTGACCCAGATTTTAAATGTATAAGGTACATACTACTGTAAAAATATGGGATGAATTTTATATATTAAGAAATACCAAAAACATAGTTTGTGCACCAAGTTAATTATCCCTGTCCTTTCACATTTATGGGGGGAAAATAAATCAATACTTTAATGTTGTTTATAGCATAATGGTTATTTGATTTTATTCTTGCAGAAGGAATGGAAAGATTTGTTGGCTAAATTTTTGAATTTGACTAGATGCTTACTACATTTGTTAGGATTGTATGAATAAGTAAAAAAAATTCATCCTGCTGATGGCATACATGTTTTTGTGATTATTATATGCCTTAAGACTTTGTGTTAACATCCTACCTAGGCTTGCAGATTTTAAACATGAAAAACTCCTTTTAAAAATAACACTTAACTTTGGGGATGTGAACTATATCGCAAAGTTGGCACATACATTTGGGTGGCTTCGTTTCTTCTCCCAAACCTATGTAGCATTAAGCTTAGGTACACTCGTGATGTTTTATGCATACTTTGCTCCCTTTAGTATTGAGTTAAATATATATATATATAAATTTTGTGATACATGAAACAGTGACTTAATTTTTTAGCCCATGCGTCTGATCTCGTACCCCAAATAAGATTAAGTAACTATGACAGTACTTCACCTTTAGGTACATCTCTGGTGAGTAAACCACTTCCAGGGAATCAGTGATCCATTTGGGAAAATGGCAGGCCTCAAAGCTGCCATTTCATCCATTGTTGTTTCAAAAGTAAGGCCTGAAATGGGGCTTGCTTTGAGAAGCATTTTAATGTTATCATTCCCATTCCTTTCCTGCAGGGAAATAGGTAAGAGAATTTTTGGTATTTTTACAGAATTTAAAACAAACATACCAGGACAGTTTTGAGGCTGTTGGTCACAGCATGTTAGGACTCTGACTGGCACATGTAGTCTCAACACCTGAGAAACCTTTGCTGCTTGTATCTGTGTGGACACAGCCAAAGTCTCTATAAAGGAACAGTAACTACCTAGATTTTTCTCTCTCTCCCTCATGTCTGGATGTGCTGCTCCAAACCATATACCCCTTTGCCTTCATTTCCACATTGGAAAGGTGAAACTCTGTTAATAAGTTACATTTAAGGAGCCTCTACAAGGCTGTTCAGAGTTATTGGCAAAATTCTCTGTCCCTCTATAAACCTATTTTTCTACTCAATTTGGGAGATATTTATGAGTATTTCCATTTCATAGAGGAGAATTTAAGACCTACAAGATATTAGACCAACCCAAACTCACACAGGGAGTTATTACTGGAAATTATACAATGAGAGTCATGATGAGATACAGAAAATTCTAGATTTTTCTTTGAGAGTACTTCTAAAATACTATTCTGTATTCTAGGTGTCCAGGTGATGGGGTAGCCTTAAATCTGTAGCCAGATTCTGTTTGCATCCAGCACCTGCAGTCTTTGCCACTATCCCAATGTCAACAGACTGATGAAGAATATCATGTTGCTACCCATTTTTTTAAAATGGGTAAAATAATCATAACTGAATTTCTGCTTGCATTTAAAAGAATATTTGTATTTTAAAGAATTTATTTAAAGGAAACCTGGCCAGGAACAATATTAAAAATATTGAACTGCTCTGTAGTTGGTCTTGGACTATAAGCTGACTGTAAGTTACGTATACCACTGTGCTCATTGGCAGATCACTTGCCCCTCTCCTCATGCCAGAGGCTACCTGATAGTGTAACTGAGCAGTCAAGCTTGAAAATGCACTTTTAAACTTTTTTGCCCTCCTTTCTTCCAAGTCTCAAGATGTAACCTCAAAACAACTGTAGAAACTTTTCCTTAGTCTTAAAATAGAGCCTCAAACATACTTTGAAACTCCATTCCCTTCCTTTTACACTATGTACTCCTTTCCCCCATGCACATTTATCTAACTGTATGCTTTTATCTAATTATATGCTTACTTAGAAGTTCCAGGGGCTAATGTTGAGACAGACCAAGAATGGAGACCAAGAATGGAGACCCAGCTGCAAAATTCCAGAAATTACCTCCAGGTGGTTAGTCCACACCCCAGCCATTTTAAGATAACAGCCATCTGTGCTCCTGGTAGACAATAGTTCGAGATAGCCACCAGAAGAAGACATGTGGACCTTGTATTCAGCACCATTCCCCCATGTCTCCCATTCCAAGTTCCCTCTTTAATCCCTTCTCCCCAGCCGAAAGTTTGAAGTGGTTCTGGAAAGGGTGAGCTGGCTGTTTCCCCACAGCTAGCTCTGGAAATAGAATCATTTTCCTTTCACTACACTTCATCCTTGTTATTGGTTTTATAAGTGGTGAACAGCTAAGCCTGCACTTGATTACAAGAGCAGATACAATCTAGCATATGTTATGTGGATTTCCAAGGTTGCTTAAACAAGCCCATGTGGCAACATTGAACAGCCTATGTTCTCTCACATCACTACTGGATGCAGAGAAGCTGCCCCTTTTATGGGTCTCTATATACTCCTTCATCCACCACCATCTCTACTTGGCCAGCTTCTTGCATTTGAATTTTTGCAAGAACTTGTTGGTGTGTATACAAGGTTGAGCATTGACTCCTGAAAATGACAATGGAAACACCATACCAAAAATGCCTATTTCACAGATAAACTGGAAAATGCTTCTGCACAAAATTCTTCGTGCACTATTAGGGACCCACTGACCAAGGATAAATCCAGTGCTAGTCTGTTGACTAACTTTGACATTTAGTGAAGCAGTCCAGCCTGAACAAACTGGCGTAGTATCTGCATATAACCTACGCACATCCTCCCATAAACTTTAAGTCATCCCTAGGTTACTTATAATACTAATACAATGCACATCCTATATAAATAGTCGTCATACTGTATTTTGGGAATAATGACAGGAAAAAAGGTTTGTACGTGTTCAGTATAGACACAACCAACCTTTTTTCCCCCCAAGTATTTTTGATCCACAGTTGGTTAAATTTACAAATGCCCATGGGACTGTAATCAGCTCTTAATAAAGTTGTGTATCATTTATGAATAACTTGTAGTCCAACTAGTCATTTCATGCCAAAAGAAAAACCAAAAAGCCTTGCCTGAAAACTGGGGCTTACGGTTTAAGTGCATGCTGCTGATAGAAAATTGAGAACAGGTAAGACTAGATCTTTTCATGTTTTTTCCTTGTTTCCAAGTCAGTGAGAAATTTGAGAAAGTAAAGAAAGGACAAATTCAAACACTCAAGAAGCATTGCTTCCTGTTGCCCTTAGCTGTCAATGTGGCAGAATGTTGAAAACTCATGTGCTTTCTTCATGGACAAGTAAGTGCCTTGGCCTGTAATACCTATCTGGTGGACATCAGAGCACCACTGGAAAGAAAGATGCAGAACACGGGTTATCCCAATTTAATCTGAAACATGAGATGACAGATGACACACACATACACACACACACACTCTTTCAGGTTCATCTTGTAAAAAAACTCAAGCCCCATTCAGCAGCCATATTAAGGGAAACAATCATTTTAAATTACAAAGTAATCTTGTAAACAGAAACTTAGAACAAAAGAGCCCAGTAAATAATTGATGAACAGTTACTGAAGCATGTTGGGCATCTTTGTAGTATTGATTTTTGGCTATGAAGAAAGCAGGGTTCTGCAAGCTCATACTTTTGTCTCTCCTATTTGGTACTATCAATATTCATAGCCCACTTACATGTTAGGAATGTAAAATGATGCATCTTTTCTGTTGTTCATTTGGGCCCTTGCTCTCTGTGGATGAGGTCTCTGACTCATTCCTTAATTATCAGCTTTGATACTTTTAATGAGAAGTTATCAAAATAGTTCAGGACACTGAATTATTAATTGAATAAGTATAATTAATGATCAAGAAATGGAAGCAAGCAAATAAACTTTGGTCTTCTACTTCCAAGTCTGAAATACTATTCTCAGAAGTTCAGTTGGGTCTCTGAACTTCTCTGCCTTCTCTTTCAATTGCATCTTCACCATTGCTTTGTTACATGTATTAAGTTCAGTGCTCAGTGTTTTATAGGCCATTCACAGCATGGAAAATAAAATCATGCCCTTGCTATTTTATTGCGATAACTGAAAAGAAAACATAAAAAATAATCCATAGTTTCTCTCATACACACAAGTCAATAGAGTGGAATGCTTAGGTCAGCTCAGCGGGGGCATGCGTTGAAATAGGAATCAGGACAATACTTTGGAATATTTAAATATGTATGAGTGCTATATATCTGACAGAGGACTGAAACTGATTGAGTGCCACAGCAAAGAAACTAAGGTAAAACCACTAGGTTTCAGCTTGAGAAAAAGCGACAACTCTTGAAACTGTCAAAGTCAGAAAAACTGGTATTTGATGCTTCCATAAGCTATTTCAATCACTGTCTTTCCTGATTCACTACTAGAGCACAGACAAGGAGTGGGAACCGAGGAGGGAATCTGTGAAAGATGCTGTGTCTGACATTCCCAAGGGAAATGGATATTGCCTGTGGAAAGTCCATGCAGATGGCTCTGATTTGGCCACGTATGCATTTGGCTTAGGTCAGAGTGAGTGAAGTAGTGAGGGATTTGCATGGGTTTTTGGAGGGCTCTTATTTTACAAAAAAGATTAGGAAAAACTAATCTTAAAGACCTTTCTCATGTGTTACTCCATTCCTCTTCTTTAAAAAGAGCTATGTTGGTTTTTCTCTTCCCTCCTGACACCTCAAACACAAAAAGGAGAAAGAAGAGAGCAGGGAACTATTCAGGTTCAGAATAGGGCTTGGAAGGAAGATCTGCCCAATAGCTAATTTGTAAAAATTGATAGATTTGACTACAGAAAAAACAAAACTTTGTACATGGCACAACCACATAAACCAAACTAAACTCAAACTGGCAATAGTATTAACAGCCTATATGGCAGACAAAAGTGATATTCATATATGGAAAGTTTTTACAGATCAGTAAGCAAAAGATGAACATCTCAATAGAAAAGTGAACATGAGAGGGGTCGAGATGGCTGATTAGAAGCAACTGCAATCTATGGCTCTCACAAAACGGTGAGTGAATTCTGCACCTGAGGTATCTAGGTTCTCACACTGGGACTGACTAGGAGGATGGCTCAACCCAGGGAGAGTGAGGAAAAGCAGGGTGGGGTGATGGTCCACCCATGAGTGGCAAAGAGCCAGGGGAACCCCCACCCCCAGCCAAAGGAGGTGGTTAATAACTGCATGACCCTTCCTGGGAAACCATGCTTTTCCTATGGATCTTTGCAACCAGTGGATCAGGAGATCCTTTCATGAGCCCATATCACCAGGGCCTTGGGTCCAAAGCACAGAGCTGTGCAGAGTCTTGGTGGAGTGGCTGCCTACCCACTCACTGGGTCATTTAGGGAAACCTGGGAGTTTTGCATACTCCAATCCCAGGAATTCCAGCAAGGCAGGAGATTCTGTGCATTTGTCTAGGAAAGGCGCTGAATCCAGGGAGCCAAGCAGCCTCATTCTGTGGGCCCCACGCCCATAGCACCTCGTAAGACTCTCTGGCTTGGAATTCCAGCTGGCCAGCAGCGGCAGACTGGAAATGGCCTGAGATGGATGGAGTTCCCAGGGGGCGGGGCAGCTGCAGTATTGGGGACCAGGAGGAATTCCCCACAACACAGCACAGCTACTGTGTCTGATCATGGCCAGTCTGCTTCTTTAAGTGGGACACCAATCCATCTCTCCTTACTGGGAGGGGCGTCCCTGTGGGAATTTCAACAACTGCAGCCAGGGTTCTAGGGAGAGAACTCTCATCATTCCCTGGTGCTGCCACTCGCAGTGGAGAGGGGCAGCCGCTATGTCTGTGGTTAGCAGACTTAATCTTTCTAGGCTCCTATCTCTGAGGAGGCCGGGTGGTCAGTGCAATGCACCTGCTCTGCCAAGGAGTAGCCAGACTGCTTCTTTAAGTGAGTCTCTGATCCCATTTCTCCTATCTGGGTGAGACATCCCAACAGGGGTCTCCACACACCTCCTACAGGAATGTTCTGGCTGGCATCAGGTTGGTGCCCCCCTAGGATGGTGCTCCCAAAGGAAGGAACAGGCTACCATCTTTGCTGTTTCGCAGCCTTCACTGGTGATACCTCCAGGTATGGGAGGGACCAAGGCAACGATGGTCTGGAGTGAACCCCCAGCAAGCTGCAGCAACCCTACAGAAGAGTGGCTTGACTGTTAAACAAACAAACAGAAAGTAACAACATTAACAAAAAAGACCCCACAAAACCCCATTTGAAATTCAGCAGCCTCAAAGATCGAAGGTAGATAAGCCCACAAAGATGAGAAAGAATGCAAAAATACTGAAAACTCGAAAAGCCAGAGTGCCTCTTCTCCAAATGACTGCAACATTTCTCCAGCAAGGGCATTGAAGTGGGCTGAGGCTGCTGAAATGGATGAATTGATAGATGTAGGCTTAAGGAGGTAGGTAATAATGAACTTCACTGAGCTAAAGGAGCATGTTCTAGCCCAATGCAAAGAAGCTAAGAATCATGATAAAACATTACAGGAGCCGATAATCAGAATAGCCAGTTTAGAGAGAAGCATAAGTGACCAGATGGAGCTGAAAAACACAATATGAGAACTTCACAATGCAACCACAACTATTAACAGCTGAATAGACCAAGTGGAGGGAAGAATCTCAGAGCCTGAAGACTATCTTTGTGGAATAAGACAGGCAGACAAGAATAGAGAAAAAAGAATGAAAAGGAATTAACAAAACCTCAAAGAAATATGGGATTATGTAAAAAGACTGAACCTATGACTGATTGGGGTACCTGAAAGAGATGGGGAGAATGGGGCTAAGTTGGAAAACATACTTCAGTATATCATCTGAGATAACTTCCCCAACCTAGCAAGATAGGCCAACATTCAAATTCAGGAAATCCAGAGAACCCCAGTGAGATACTCAATGAGAAGATCAATCCCAAGACACATAATCATCAGATTCTCAAGGTCAAAATGATGGAAAAAAATGTTAAGGGCAGCCAGAGAGAAAGGTCAGATCAACTACAAAGGGAAACCCACCAGACTAATGGTGGACCTCCCAGCAGAAGCCCTGCAAGTCAGATGAGATTGGGGGTCAATATTCAACATTCTTAAGGAAAAGGATTTCCAACCTAGAATTTAATATCCAGCCAAACTAAACTTCATAAGCGAAGGAGAAGATCCTTTTCAGACAAGCAAATCCTAAGGGAATATGTTACCAGAAGGCCTGTCTTGCAAGAGCTCCTGAAGGAAGCACTAAATATGGAAAGAAAAAACCATTACCAGCCACTAAAAAAGCACACTGAAGTACACAGACCAGTGACACTATGAAGCAACCACATAAACAAGCCTGCAAAATAACCAGCCAGCATCATGATGACAGGATCAAATTCACACATAACAATATGAGCCTTAAATATAAATGGGCTAATGCCCCAATTAAAAGACACAAAATGGCAAGCTGGATAATGTCAAGCCCCATTGGTATGCTGTCTTCAAGAGACTCATCTCACGTGCAGACACACATAGACCCAAAACAAAGGGATGGAGGAAAATTCACCAAGCAAATGGAAAACAGAAAAAAGCAGGAGTTACAATTCTAGTTTCTAATAAAACAGACTTTAAACCAACAAAAATCAAAAAAGACAAGAAAGGGCATTATTATAATGGTATAGGGTTTAACTCAATAAGAGCAGCTAACTATGCTAAACACATATGCACCCAATACAGGAGCACCCAGATTCATAAAACAAGTTCTTAGAGACCTTTAAAGAGACTTAGACTCCCACAAAATAATAGTGGGAGACTTTGACACCCACTGACAATGTTAGACAGATCGAGAAAGAAAATGAACAGATATTCAGGAGCTGAACTCAGCTCTGGATCAAGCAGACTTGAGAGATATCTACAGAACTCTCCACCCCCAGACAACAGAATATACATTCTTCTCATCACATGGCACTTACTCTAAAATTGATCACATAATCGTAAGTAAAACACTCCTCAGCAAATGCAGAAGAATTGAAATCATAACAGTCTCTCAGACCACATAGCACAATCAACTTAAAACCCAAGATTAAGAAACTTACTCAAAACCACACAACTACATGGAAATTCAACAATCTGCTCCTGAATAACTCCTGGGTAAATAATAAAATTAAGGCAGAAATCCAGAAGTTATTTGAAGCCAATGAGAACAAAGAGACAATGTACCAGTCTTTTTGGGATGCAGCTAAAGCAGTGTTAAGAGTGAAATTTACAGCACTAAATGCGCACATCAAAAAGCTAGGAATATCTTAAATTGACACCCTAACATCACAACTAAAAGAATGGGCGAACCAAGAGCAAACAAACTCCAGAGCTAGCAGAAGACGAGAAATAACCAAGATCAGAGTGGAACTGAAGGAGATAGGGACAAAAAACCCTTCAAAAGAGAAAAATCAATGAATCCACAAGCTGGTTTTTTGAAAAAATAAAATAGACTGCTAGCTAGATTAATAAAAAGAAAAGAAGGAAGAATCAAAGTGACTCAATCAGAAACAAGGAGGATATCACTGTTGACCCCACAGAAATACAAACAACCATCAGAGAATACTATAAACACCTCTATGCACATAAACTAAAAATTCTAGAAGAAATGCATAAATTCCTGGACACCTACACCCTCTCAAGACTGAACCAGAAAGAAATAGAATCCCTAAATAGACCAATAAAATGTTCTGAAATTGAGGCAGTAATAAATAGCCTACCAATCAAAAAACAGCCCAGGACCAGACAGATTTACAGCTGAATTCTACCAGAGGTACAAAGAAGAGCTGGTACCATTCCTCCTGAAACTATTCCAAAAAATTGAAAAGGAGGGACCCCTCTCTAACTCATTTTATGAGGCCAGCATTATCCTGAGACCAAAACCTGGCAGATACAGCAATAAAAAAAACACTTCAGGCCAGTATCCCTGATGAATATCAACGCAAAAATCCTCAATAAAATTTTGCAAACCAAATCTAGCAGTCCACCAAAAAGCTTGTCCACTGCAATCAAGTTGGCTTCATCCCTGGGATGCAAAGTTGATTCAACATATGCAAATCAATAAATGTGATTCATCATATAAACAGAACTAGGGCAAAAATGACATAGTTATCTCAATAGATGCAGAAAAGGCCTTTGATAAAATTGAACATCCCTTTATGCTAAAAACTCTCAATAAACTAGGTATTGAGGGAACATACCTCAAAATAATAAACCCATATATGACAAACCCATGGCCGATATCATACTGAATGGACAAACCTGGAGGCATTTCCCTTGAGAACCAACACAAGACAAGGATGCCCTCTCTCACCACTCCTATTCAACATAGTATTGGAAGTTCTTGCCAGGGCAATCAGGAAAGAGAAAGAAATAATGGATATTCAAATAGGAAGAGAGGAAGTCAAAATGTCTCTGTTTGCAGATGACATGATCCTCTATCTAGAAAACCCCATCATCTCAGCCCAAAGATTCTTAAACTGATAAGCAACTTCAGCAAAGTCTTGGTATACAAAATCAATGTGCAAAAAATTGCTAGCCTTCCTATACACCACCAACAGGCAAGCAGAATGCCAAATTGTGAATGAACTCACATTCACAATTGCCACAAAAAGAATAAAATACCTAGGAATACAACTAACAAGGGAAGTGAAGGACCTCTTCAAGGAGAACTACAAACCACTCTCAAAGAAATCAGAGAGAACACAAACAAAAGGAAAAACATTCCGTGCTCATGGATAGGAAGAATCAATATTGTGAAAATGGTCATATTGTCCAAAGTAAATTAAAGATTCAATGCTATTCCCATTAAACTACCATTGACATTTTTTTCATAGAATTAGAAGAAACGATTTTAAAATCCTAAGGAAAAACAAAAAGCTGGAGGCATCCTGCTGCCCAATTTCAAACTGTATTACAAGGCTACAGTAACCAAAACAGCATGGTACTGGTACAAAAAAAGACACATAGACCAATGGAACAGAATAGATAACTCAGAAATAAGACTGCACACCTACAACAATCTCATCTTTGACAAACCTGACAAAAACATGCAATGGGGAAATAATTCTCTATTTAACAAATGGTGCTGGGAGAACTGACTAGCCATATGCAGAAAATTGGAAGTGGACCCCTTCCTCACACCTTATGCAAAAGTTGACTCAAGATGAATTAAAGATTTAAGTGTAAAACCCCAAACTATAAAACCATAGAAGAAAATCTAGGCAATAACATTCAGGACATAGGTACAGCCAAAGATTTCATGATGAAAACACAAAAGGCAATAGCAACAAATGAAAAAATTGACAAATGGGATCTAATTAAACTAAAGAGTTTTGCACAGCAAAAGAAACTATAGAGTTACCAATGACCTACAGAATGAGAAAAAATTTTGCAACCTATTCATCTGAAAAATGTCTAATGTCCCAAGTCTACAAGAAACTTGAAAAAACCACCTCATTAAAAAGTGGGCAAAAGACATGAACAGACACTTCTCAAAAGAAGACTTCATGTAGGCAACAAACATGAAAAAAAAGCTCAATATCACTGATCATTAGAGAAATGGAAATCAAAACCACAATGAGATACCATCTCACACCATTCAGCATGGCAATTATTAAAAAGTCAAGAAACAACAGATGCTGATTAGATTGTAGAGAAAAAGGAACACTTTTACACTGTTGGTGGGAGTGTAAATTAGTTCAATCATTGTGAAAGACAGTGTGGCAATTCCTTAAAGACCTAGAGGCAGAAATGCCATTTGACCCAGCAATCCTATTACTGGTTACATACGCAAAGGAATATAAATCATTCTATTATAAAGGTACACACATGTATATGTTCATTGCAGCACTATTCACAATAGCAAATACATGAAATCAACCCAAATGCTTATCAATGACAGACTGGATAAATAAAATGTGGTACATATACATCATGGAATACTATGCAGCCATAAAAAAGAATGAGATCATATCCTTTGCAGGGTCATGGATGGAGCTGGAAGGTCTTATCCTCAGGAAACAAACACAGGAACAGAAAACCAAATACTGCATGTTCTCATGGATAAGTGGTAGCTGAACCATGAGAACACATGGACACATGGACACATGGATGGGGGAACAACACACACTGGGGCCTGTTGGGGGTGGGGCAGTGGGAAAGAGTGCATTATGAAGAATAGTTAATGGATGCTAGGCTTAATACCTAGGTGATGGGTTGATCTGTGCAGCAAACCACCATGGCACATGTTTACATATGTAACAAACCTGCACATCCTGCCCACGTATTCCAGAACTTAAAAGTTGAAGAAAGAAGAGTGAACAAATGGTATTAATAATTCACAAAAGAAATAGAAAAAGGCTAGAGGTTTGCAGTTCTTGATGAGTAATCCAGACTGAACAGTCTTTCATGTATCAGCTTGGCCAATATTAAACAGAAAGATAATATCTAACAAGAATTACAGGGGTACAGTGTTACATCACACATAATATGTATCAAGAGCTGTAACAGTGTATTACCTCTTGACTTCAAGATTTCTACCTGCAAGAATTTATCTCAAGGAGTTAAGAGGCCAAGTGGTATGTGCGAGAATATGAATCACAGTATTGTTCATTAGACCAAAAAATCAGAAATCCTTAATAGCCATCCCAAAGGAATTGGTTGTACTTCCAGTTCTAGGCAAAGTGAATTCTATTTTACTCCTTCTGCTTATCACAACCAAGGTCCCTGGACTAAATACATAAGTTACCCAGCAGAGGACTCTAAAATGTGGAGGAAAAGCATACCGCCTTGGGTTGTTGGAACTGAATGAGGCCCTGGGTTTTGTTTTCTTTTCTCTTTTTCTCTCATCTTCTGTATATCTCAGATTGGGCACTAGAGAAACCTGAAACTCATCAGTATCAATAGATGCAGACAAAAAAATATCCTCAAGAAAAGCCTGTTTTCTCTTGCCCAAAGAACTGGGAAAAGTGCAACATAATAGTCCAGAAGCCTTTAATGAACATCTATCTGTTCTCGAGGTAAACACCATGAAAAAAAATCTACACCTACCCTCTGCCACAACAGGTGTTGCAGCAGTAGAGTTTGTGGGTGGAACCCTTTCTTTCTTCCATCTCCTTGCTCTGCATGTGAGGCTGTATCCTTCCTACATAGAGCCTGTAGGTCAACTCTGACTTCCACCTTCCTGTTACTCACCTCCCATGACACCACAGATATGAGGAAGCAGCCTTGCTCTCTGGAGCTAGTGGGCAGAATTGTAAATCCATCTCCTCTGCAGGAAGAAGATGACTCCCCGTGCCCAGCTGTGTCAGTGCATAAAACCCTGTCTTCTGTTCCCTGCAGTAATGAGTGCCCCTGCCTTCCCTACTCTAGCCATTGCTAAAGAGATGATAGAGTATACTCCTGTCATCTAGGTTGGTACACAAGTGCGGCCAACCAGAACAGCAGAACTGCAGACTTATAAAGTAGATTGACATTTGAATCATGACCCATAAAAGTGAGCTGGACATGCAGTTTGAACTTACATGGTTGACTAGCTGCCAAAATAGCTTTACATAGGAATTAGTCTGACAACATAATATTCCAAATATCTAGAATACAGCCCAAAATTACTCATTGTATTAAGAAATAGGACAATCCCAAATCATATACAAATGTGATCGACAGATGCCAGAGCTGAGATGACACAGATGTTGGGGTGTTTAGATAAAAATTTTAAAGTAGCTATCATAAAAATGCTCCAGGAAGCAATTACAAATGCTCTTGAAACAAATGTAAAAATAGACCAACTGAGCAATAAAATAAAAATACAAAGAACCAAATGAAATTTTTGAAATGAAAAATACAATAAATAAAAACAAAATTAAAAACCTCACTGGATGGGTTTGATAGCAGAAGTGAGATGAAATAGGAAGGAATCCGTGAACTTGAAGATAGATCAATAGAAAACATCCAGTCTGAACAACTGAGAAAAAAAAAATAGATGGACATGAACTGAGCCTCTGGGACTTGTGAGACGATAACAAAAGATCTAACATTAATGTCCTTTGAGTTCCACAAGGAGAAGAAATAGAATATGAACCTGAAAAACAAATGGCCCAAAACTTCCTAAATTTAGCAACAAGACATAAAAGACATTTAAAGAGCGCACTAAGTAAGTTTTCATTTCTCTGGAGGTAAACTCCCCAACGTGCAATCACTGGTTTGTATGGTAAATGTATCTTTAACTTGATAAAACGAGTTGCCAAACTTTTTCAGAGTTGTTATACCATTCTACATTCCCACCTGCAATGTGTGACAGATCCAGTTACTCTGCGTCCTCACCAGAATTGTACAATCAATTCTTGTTATGTTTTATAATGTTGCCACAAACACTAAATTAATGAATACTGAATCAAGACTCCTAGGGGAAATACAGGGTAAGTTTCCCACCAGCCTCTGGTCAGAATATTTTCAACCAAATCGATACATAACCTTGTTTTATGTATGTTTCTGTTTAAAGGCACCTTATTTCAGACATTATTTTTGATTCGTTAGCACTGCACTCATAGCCAATAGCACTATAACTCATGTCTGAACAAAGCTTGTCTAACATAGACTTTTTTTTTTTCCTCTAAGCCTGTTTGTTATTCAAACTAGCCAATACTAAACTATTTACCCTGGCTTGCCTTGCTGTTGAAGAAATCCCAATAAAGGCTCTTGTCTCAGTTTTTTCTCATCCCTACTTCTGTCTCCTGACCAGAGTTTGATGCTCCCACTGTGGCCTTGCATGGCATGGTATTCTCTCTTCCCTTGGGAAACATAAGTAATCAGTTCTTCAATGGCATTAACATCCTCATGTCAGGCATCTCTGTAAATTACAGTCTCTCTGGTACAAATGAAATGGGTTTAACTTCCTTGTTTAAACTGTCTCTTTGAAACAGGTTCACCAGTATATTTAATCTCCAAACTGAACTCCCTTGAGATACTCCCTTGGCTTATCTGGTCAACCTAACTTGGACTGAAGTAGTTCTCTTGAGGAGGAAGAACAATCCAGGGAGCAAGAAATGTCATTCTCTGACTGTTAAAACTCTCTGAGATTATAACTCACTCTTTCCACTTGATCTCTCATATATAAGTCTTGCCAGCCCAGAGATTCCATGTATCAGAATGTGTGGGAAGAGATTTGTGTATTCATCAGAATTCATCTATTGCTTTTTCCTCTGATCTCCCACATTCCAGGTTTCAATGTAAGCGTGAGACATCTTTGACTTCCCTGTGCAGAAATCATGACAGAGAGAAAACTAATGTTTCCTGAGCACCCACTGTAAGTAAGGCACAACACAGTATTTCACCAGTATTTCCCAGATGAAAATCTGAGTCTTAGAAAAATTCAAAAGCCATGCTGAAGATGCAGATAGTAAGTGTTAGAGCTGGAATTCATACCACTTGTCATGTTTCTACTTTGTCTTTCTCAGAGATTTGCAATTTGAGAGTAAATGTTAGTAAATAGTAATGTCAGCAACCACAATTCATTTTCAAAGCCTTAAAGATTGAGCAAATAACCCCAGAGAAGGCATTGTAAAAATAAAGCCTTATCAGGGTAGTGATAGTGGAAGTCAAAAGGAGATTTAGACTCTAATACTATAATAAAATTTGTAATTACACAAGACTGTCCAGAATTGGGAATATGAGTTCTTAGAAAGTAAATAGATTTAAATGAGAATTACTTAACTAAAAACTTGATAAGACACTAATTGATTTCAGCAATGAGACATTATGTAAAGTACAGTCAGCAAGACTGCTAAAATGAGGAAGCACGTGTCTTGGAGTTTAATGGAATATTATCCCAATTGCCAAGACGTCCTCTCAGCAGAAACTAGGAGGCAACAGGATCCTATTATATAGGAAAAGCTTGTTTTTTATGGCTAAAAGGAGGGGTGAGCAAGCCCTGATGGAATACTTCTTCTGGTTTTGGCTATGCATGTGATAACTATTTTCTGATCTGACTTCCAAACACAGGATTTTGTTGGCTGGTCCAAAGTTTCCCTGGGTTAGAGACTCATGTCTCTTAATACTGGACCACTACTCCATGCAATGGTCCAGAGATGGAATGACAAAATCAAGGGCTGAGAAGAAAAAAAGGAGTATCTTTCATTTGATCTCCTAAGGAGGCTTGAAGCTATGTGGATTTTTCAATAAATGTCTTCATTCTACTTTCTTACAAACTTTCTCTGACAAAGGAGAACTCCCTTTAAGTTTCCATCTGAAAAGGTCTGTTTGTCAGAAATGTAGTAAGAATTGTGCTATCATGAGCAATATCAAAATCAGTTCCAATGACTGTATTTTGAACAAAATATGGATATTAAAAGGACAAATTGTAAAACCAAGCTCATTTTATGGCATCCCTTTGGGAGAACCCTAGGGGATGTTGATTTACTGAGTCAAAGTAAAGCCTTTGCTGTTAAAAGTGTCTAATGATATAATTAGACATTTGATCATTTGCAATATTAGAGTTGATTTAGTCTTTCAATGAACAAGTGAAAGCAATGTCAACTCTTTAGTTCACATTAAAAAATAGGAAGGGCCAGGAAACAAAAAAGTTTCTTTTTTTTTCCTTTTGCTTTCTTCTGCTCTTTGGGATATCTGTGATTTGGTACAGACCAATTGCTAGAGATGACTTTATAAATCAGATGTATTCAACAGGTAAATTGATCCAGTCATTAAGAACATATCTGTGCTCATCTAATGGGAGGTTAAGATACTCCAGGGCATCAGCTTAAATTTTCCTGTTTTCATCCTCCAACTGTATCTGAACTATCATTGCCTAGACAGCCCCAAGACACTGAAGGAAACATATATTTTGTCTATTAGAATCTGAGGTATTTTGAAGGGTAGGCAGATTATCCTCAGGAAAGTTGATTCTATAAAAAATAGACTTGTTGATAAAATAGTATGTTTAAAATCTATTTCCAACAGGATCAATGGTTTTCCCTTGGATTTAACTTTTTATTTTGAAATAATTATAGGAAGTTACAAAGATAGTACAGAGAGATAGAGCCCCGTACCTTTGACCCAGCTAACTGGTTACATCCAACATAACAGTAGCATAATATCAAAACCAGGAATTTGGCCTTGATACAATGTGAGTATATAGTTTTACATATAGAACTATCCCATTACTACAAAATTCTCCCTTATGTTAAGCCCTTTACAGTTACACCACCACCCCTGCCACCCACCATTGCTAACCAACCCTTAACAACCACTACTCTGTTTTCCATCTCACTAAAAACTCAGCAAAAAAAACTCAGCCCTGAGATCTGTCTAAGTGGCACATGTCAATAGTTCATTCTTCTTGACTGCTAAGTAGCATTCTATGGTATGTAAGTACCACAGAGTTTTTGCTTAGCCATTTACCTATTGAGGCACATTTTCATTGCTTCCGGTTTTGGCTATTATAAGTAAGGTTGCTGTGAACAATCATGTCCAGGTTTTGTGCATACATGGTTTTCATTTCTCTGGGATAAATGCCCAGAAGTACAACTGCTGTGACACCTAAGTGTATTTTCAGTTTGTTTGTGTTTTTAGCTGCCAAACTTTCTGAGAGTGACTGGGCCATTTTTCATTCCACTAGCAAAGTATGTGTGATCTGCTTTCTCCACATCCTTACAAGTCCTTTATCAGTGTATGTTTTTAATTTTGAGTTCTGAGAACTCTTTATATATTCTAGTTATGAATCATTTGTGAGCTATGTGGTTTGCATTTTTTTCCCCAGACTCATCTTATCTTTACTGATCTTTCACAGAGCAAAAGTTTTAAATTTTGATGAGGTCTAATTTATCTATGCTTTTTTTTTTTGATAGATTACGCTTTTTGTGTCATGTCTAACAACTTTTCATCAAGCCCCTGGTCCTGAAGACATTCTCCCATTTTATTCCTGTAAATTTTATAGTTTTACATTTAAATCTATTTGTATAACATGTCAGGTTTAAGCTGAAGTTCACTTTTTGCCTATGGATGTCCAATTGCTCCAGTGCCATCTGTTGAAAAGACTATCCTTCCTTCATTGAATTGCTTTTATTCCATGGTCAAAAATCAGTTTGCCATGCTTGTTTGTGGCTCTGAGTTCTCTATTCTGTTCCATTTATCTATGTGTCTACCCCTCTACCAAACATGCAGACATGGTTACTATATAATAAATATTGAAATTGATAGTGATTCCTTCATTTTTTAAGAATTATTTTTGTGATTCTCTTTTCTTTGCCTTTCCAAATAAGTTTTAAAGTAGTCTTGCCTATGTCTACAAAAAAATAAATCTTACTTAGGTTGAGTAATCCTAGAATAATTTTAAGATAATTAATGTTTACTAAATTGTATTTTCTAATCCATGATCACAGAATATTTCTCCATTTATTTAGATATTTGATTGCTTTCACCAGCATTGTGTAGTTTTCAGCATACAAATCTACACAGGTTGGATATATTTACACCTGAGTATTTAATATTTTTGGAGTAATTTTAAGTGGTATTTTATTTTTAATTTCTTTTTTATGTGCTCACTACTAATATACAGACATACAATTGATTTTGTATGTTTATCATGTACCTTGAGACTTTATTGAACTCATTTGTAAGTTCTAGGAGGTTGCTTTTTATAGGTAACCTTGGGATTTTCTACATATAAAATAGGAAAAAAGCAGTTTTATTTCTTCCTTTCTGATATGTGTGTCTTTGCTTTCCATATTGCACTGGCTAAAACTTTTAGTTTCGTTTTAAACAAGACTGGTGAGAGCAGTCATTCTTGCCTTGTTTCTGATTTAGGGGGAAAGCACTTAATCTTTTACCATTATGTTTAATGTCAGCTGTAGGTTTTTTTTACAGGTACTCTTTATCACATTGAAAAAGTCCACCTCTATTTCTATTCTTCTGAGTATTTTTAGTATGAATAGGTGTTAAATGTTGTCAAGTGCTTTTTCCTGTAATAATTAAATGATCTTGTCATGCTTCTTCTTTAACCTGTTAATGGGATGACTCATATTACTGATATTTGAATAGTCTAAGAACCTTGCATCCCTGGCATAAAGTCCATTTTGTCATGATGTATATTTCTTTTTATGTTTTACTGATTTTTTTTTTTTGAGACACAGTCTCCCTTTGTCACCCAGTCTGGAGTGCAGCGGCACTATCTCAGCTCACTGCAACCTCCCCCTCCTGGGTTCAAGTGATTCTCCTGCCTCAGCCTCCCAAGTATCTGGGATTGCAGGTGTGTACCACCATGCCAAGCTATTTTTTTTAAGTAGAGATGGGGTTTCACCATGTTGGCAAAGTTGGTCTTGAACTCCTGACCTCAAATGATTCACCCACCTCAGCCTCCCAAAGTGCTGGGATTACAGGTGTGATCTGTAATATAGGCACACTTGGCCTATATTACTGAATTCTGTTTGTAAATATTTTGTTAAGGGCTTTTGTGTGTGTACACTGGTGTGTAGTTTCCCTTTTTTGTATTGTCCTAGTCTTGTTTGTTATTAAAGAATGCTAGCTTTATAGAATGAATTGAGAAGTGTTCCCTTCTACGCTGCTTTCTGAAGAGATTGTTTAGAATTGGTGTTAATTCTTCTTTAAACAATTCTTTTGGTAGTCTTCTCTAGTGAAACTAAGTGGGCCTAGAGATTTCCCTGTTTCTGACCATTGGTGTTCCTAGGTTGCCAGTTTCTTCAGCACCCAGTCTGAGATACACGAGGCAGAAAGCAAACCCAGGGAATTCATTATCAAGTTGTTCCCTGGATCCTGAGCTTCCTTGCTAGTCTGCCTTCTTCTACCTCTCAGACTTTTATTATATTTGTTCAGAGTTCTATTTGTACTTACTGGGAGAAATAAGGAAAAGTACATATGTTCCATCTTCCCGGGAGTGGAAGTTTTCCACAGGATTTTAACATGTTGCCTAGTGAGTAGCCAAGAAGAAAAACGTTTAGGAGAAAGGGGAAAGGACATCAAATTCTTGAAATGGAATTCTCGGAAAAATGAACAGTGAGGGTTTGGGTTCTGAAGAACAACCTACTTTTGTTTTGTTTTCCTTTCTATTGTGATGTAATTCCAATACCATAAAATTTATTCTTTTAAAATATACCATTCAGTGTGTTTTTTTAAAAGTATATTCAGAAATTTCTGTAACCACTACCACTCTCTAATTATGGAACATTTGGGTAATTCTAGGATGAAACCCCATGCCCACTTAGAGTCATACCACATTCTCCACTAATATACTTTCTCACTAATATACTTTCTGCCTCTGTAGGTTTGCCTATTCTGAACAATTTATATAAGGGGGATCATAAAATATGTGGTTCTTTGTCTTAAGGTTCTTTCACTTAGCAATATTTTCTAGGTTCATCCATGTTGCAGAATGTATTAGTACTTCATTCTTTTTATGGCTGATTTATTAGTATATTCCATTGTATGGCTATACCAACTTTTGTTTATCCACCCATTACTTGACAGACTTTTGAGATGTTTCCAGTTTTTGACTATTATAAATGATGCTACTATGAATGTATATCCACACAAATTTTTGTGTGAACCTATGTTATCAATTCTTTTGGGCATATACCTAATATTTGAATGGCTAAATCATATGCTAATTCTTTTTTTAACTTTGAGGAAGGGTTGCCGAATGTTTTCCAAAGTGTCTGTACCATTTTACATTCTCACTAGCAATGTATTAGGGTTCCGATTTCTCCATATCCTCATTCTAATTTTTTTACATCATAGTTCTCCCCTAGTGAGTGTGAAGTGGTATCTCACTGATTTTATTTGCATTTCTCTAATGACTAAGTATGTAAGTACATTTTCATATGTCTATTGGCCATTTGTATATTTTCTTTGGAGAAATGTCTATTCAAATAGTTTGTCTATTTTAAAACTTGGTTGTCTTTTTATTGTTGACATGTAAGTGTTCTTTATATATTCTGGATATTAAAGTCTTATCAGATATGTGATTTGCAAATATTTTCTCCCATTTTGTGGGTTGTCTTTACACTCTCTTGATATTGTCCTTTGATGTGTAAAATTTTTAATTTTGGTAAAGTTCAACTTAATCTATTTTTTGTTGTTGATGTTTGGCTTTAGGTGTCGTATCTAAGAAACTACTGCCTAATTGAAGGTCATCAAAATTGACACCTTTTTTTTTTTTAGTTTTATTTTTGCTTGACACAAAGTGCTATTGTACTTATTTATGAAGTATAGTGTGATGTTTTGATATATGTATATATTGTGTAATGATCAAATCAGCATATTTAACATCTCTGTCACCTCTATCTTTTTTTTGTGTGTGGTAAAAACATAGATGGAAAATCCTCTCTTCTAGCTAGTTTGAAATATACAACACAGTATTAGCTCTAGTCACTCTACTGTGCAATAGAAACCCAAAATTTATCTTTCCTAATTAACTGTAACACCGTCCCTGTTGACCAATGCCTCCCTATGCTCCCAAAACCTTCCACTGCCAGTCTCAGGTAACCACCATTCTACTTTCTATTTCTATGAGATCATTTTTTTTAGATTCTATGTATGAGTAAGATCATGTGGTGTTTGACTTTCTGTGCCTGGCTTATTTCACTTAATATAATGTCCTCTAGGTTGATTCATGTTGCTGCAAATTAAATTATTTTTATCCTGAATAATATTTCACTACACACACACACACACACACATACACACACACACACTCTTATCCATTCATGTGTTGGTGTACACTTAAGTTGATTGCATATCTTTGTTATTGTGAATAGTGCTGTAAGATAAGCATGGATGCTTAAAAAAAGACAGTATGACTGTTCATCAAAATATTAAAAAGAAAACATATGATATGGAAATCTCACTACTGGGTACATATTGAAAGGAAATCAGTAAGTCGAATAGATATCTTCCAGAAAATTGAAGAGAAGGGAATTCTTCCATATCCATTCTATGAGACCATCATTACTTGATACCCAAACCAACCAAGGACACAACAAAAATGAAAATGTCAGACCAATATCTCTGATGAACACAGATGCAAAAATTCTCAATAAAATATGAGCAAATGAAATCTAGCAGCACATTAAAAAGATCATTCACCGTGGTCAAGTGGGATTTATCCCTGGAATGCAAGGATGGTTTGACATATGTAAATCACTAAATATGATTCACCACATAAACAGAATTAAAAACAAAAACACTATGATCCTCTCAACTGATGCAGAAAAAGCATTTGATAAAATGCAATATCCCTTTATGATAAACGCTCTCAAGAAGTTATGTATAGAAGGAATATTAAATGCCATATATGACAGACCACGGTCAGCATCATACTAAATGGGGAAAAGGTGAAAGCTTTTCCTCTAAGATCTGGAACAAGGAAAGGATGCCCACTCTTGTCATTTATATTTAACAGAGTACTGAAGTCCCAGCCAGAGCAGTTTCACAAGAGAAAGAAAAAAACATTCAAATAGGAAAGGAGAAAGTCAAATTGTTTCTGTCTGCAAATGACTTGATCTTAAATATAGAAACCCCAAAGACCTCACCAAAAACTCTAAAAATGATTTAAAAAATGCAGTACAGTTGCAGGATAAAAATCAACATGCAAAATTTAGTAGAATTTGTCTATACCAACAATAAACGAGTGGAAAATGAAAAGGGCAGTCCCATTTACAATAGCTACAAAAAAATAATAAAATACCTAGGAATTCTCCAAGGAGGAGAAAGTTTCTATGAGGAAAAATATAAAATGCTGACAAAAGAAATTGAAGAGGACACAAAAAATGGAAAGACATCCCATGTTCATAAACGGGAAGAATATTGTGAAAATGACCATGCTACCAAAGCAATCTAGAGACTCAGTGCAATCTGATGAAAATATCAATTACATTCTTCAAAGAAATAGAAAAACAATCCTAAAATTTGTACGGCATCACAAAAGGTAATCCTGAGCAAAAAGAACAAAGCTAGAGACATCACATACCAAACTTCAAAATATACTGAGGTAACCAAAACAGCATGGTACTTGCATAGAAATAGGCACGTAGACCAATAGAACAGAATACAAAACTCAGAAATAAATCTACATATTTACAGCCCGCTGACTGTTGACAGTGTCACCAAGAAAACTCACTGGGGAAATGATAGTCTCTTCAATAAATACTGCTGGGAAAACTGGATATCCATGTGCAGAAAAGTTAAACTAGGCTCCTATCACTCCACATGTACAAAAATCAACTCCAAATGGGTTAAAGACTTAAACATAGGACTTGAAACTGTGAAATTACAAGAAGAAAACAGGGGAAATGTTTCAGGATATTGGTGTGGGCAAAGATTTTATGGAGAATACCTCAAAACCACAGCAATAAAAGTAAAAATAGATAAATGAGATTATATCAAACCAAATAAGTTTGATAAGGCCCTTTACCTTTTTACTTCTGTAAGTTTTATAATAATAGTCCCTATTTCAGTCATGATTTCAACAAGTTGAGTCTTTTATTTTTGCGAAACCAAGTGTTTTTCAATGTTGTAGTTAATCTTCTCCAAGAACCAACTTTTGATTTTGTTAAATGCCTCTATATTTTTTCTATCTATTTCACTTATTTTAGCTCTAATCATGATTCTTTCTTTGGTTGCACTGAGTGTAGCTTGATCTTTATTTTCAGCATCTTAAGATGTAACATTAAGTTTATTGATTTGAGAACTTTAAAATAAATTATCGGCATTTGTAGCTATAAATTTCCCTTTGAGCATTACATTAGTTGTAGCCCATAAGTTTTGGTATGCTGTGTTTGCATTTCTTTCTCCTCAAAGTATTTTCTAATTTCCCTTGTGATT
This sequence comes from Theropithecus gelada, assembly GCF_003255815.1. Lineage (NCBI taxonomy): Eukaryota > Metazoa > Chordata > Mammalia > Primates > Cercopithecidae > Theropithecus > Theropithecus gelada. The sequence continues at coordinate 71,393,190 of NC_037669.1, forward strand.
TTTTTAACCTCTTGGTTAGTTGGAAGTGTACTGTTTAAGTTCCACATGTTTGTGAGTTCCCCAAATTTCCTTCTGTTAATTATATATATAGATGAGAGAGAGAGAGAGTCTTGCTCTGTCACCAGGCTAAAGTTCAATGGCATGATCACGGCTCACTGCAGGCTCAATTTCCTGGGCTCAAGAAATTCTCCTACTTCAGCCTCCCAAGTGGCTGAGACCACAGGTACATACCACAATGCCCAACTAATTTTTTACTTTTATGTAGAGATGGGGTCTCCCTATGTTGCCTGGGCTGGACTCAAGCTCCTGGGCTCATGAGATTCTTCTGTCTTGGTATCACAAACTGCTGGGACTACAGGTGTGAGCCAATGTGCCTGGCATACAGCAATATTCTAAATGTATTTTGTATTTATCTTTAAAAAGGTAATTTAAAAAGTACTGTTTTAGATTGGAGGCCAGGAAAGTTAATTGGCAAAAGACCAAATAATATTTTAGGCTTTGTAGGTCATATGGTCTCTATCACAATGGCTCAACTGTCCACTTATAGTGAGAAAACAGCCATGGCTAATGTGTAGACAATTGAGTGTGACAGTGAGCCAGTAAAACTTTGTTTACAAAAATAGGCAGTGTGCTGGACCATATTTGCCAGCCTGTGGTCCACATGAATGTTTTTTGTCAGTGTGATTTTTAAAGAGAGTTATTTTATCAATATTATCCTCTGTGCTCTTTTGGGATATTTCCTCTGCATAATTTCAGCGAGTAATTTGATTTTATAAACTTTATTCATATTACAGAGATTCTAATCTACCAATCCATGATGTGTTTATTTTCAAGAAATAATTCTTTCTTTTTTAATGTCTTTAGTTCTGAAACACAGATATGAAAATACCTTCCCATTTTCTTTACCAGTCATGTCTGTGTTACTGGAAACTTTAATATTGACATTTGACATATAACGAAATCGAAACTGCATAATAATCTCATCCCAAACAAAAACAGTCTGATACATGGACTCAAATGAGTCACATCTGTGTTCAGAGCAAATCCCTGCAAATCAATTATAAAAGAGCATCCTAAGATGTATCACATTTGGCTGAGAATACATGAAACTATGTCTTAGAAAGTATTTGGCAAGTACCAAGTCTTCAAGATTCCAAGAACGCCCCTGAGATTTCAGAGGTCCAGGGCAGGGAAGCTGTGGCCATTCCAACATACAGGTGTGACAACAGAAAAAACTGAGCGTTAATTGATTAGCGGCTGCTCAGTGGTATGAAGCAGTCTGTAGCAGAGTCTAAATGAATAAATAATCAAATCCAGGCTATAACGTAATGGAATGATAGATGGCTCAGGAAGGTTCTGTTACCAAGACATCTTAGTAAGAGCTGCAAGAACACCTTTACGCCCTGAAAGGAGATGAGAGACATGGATGTAAGGTATTTATCACTGTATTATTACCCTATGGCACATTTCTTCTAAGAGCCTTGACTTGCTGCCACAAACTTCCCCAATAAGGGAAAGCAAATGGGGAGGTTATCTCAGTTTAACAGACTCAGAAATGATGGCCCAGAGTGGCTTTGTGACACACTGGTGAGCTTGTTTTCTTCAGCTGTGGAGCCCTCTTGGGACAAAATCTGGACAGCTTCCTAAGCTGCCTGCCTTCAGCTGTGTTACAGCAACAAGCGTTTATCTAGCTCTGGCTGTGCCTGGTGAGGAGGATAAGAATAGCAGCAGCTACTGTTGTTGTAAGTGTACCAGGTACCAGACTCTGTATTAATGGTTTGACATACATTATCTCATTTATTCCTCACAAATAACACTGTGCAGATGATTAAAATGATCTCCAATTTAAAGATGAAGAAACTGAGGCTGTGAATGGTTAAGGGACTTAACCATACTGAACCCTGTCTCTGATTCCAAAACCTTCTATAAATATTTTCTCTAGTTTCCTCAGTCAACACAACGGTTCTGGTTGGCCTGGTAGCTATACTTTGTGCCCAAAAATAGTGATGTCCCTCTGGCTCCCTGACCAGTCTTTTGTGAATCTGGGCAGCCTGAATTAGGCCCTCAGAACTGAATATATGCCCAAATTAAACTGTCAGAAAATGATAGATTGTGGCTCACATGAATCAACTGGCTATTAAGGGCAACAGTTGCCTACTTCTGGTTCATTCTTCCCTCGAGTACAGATAATAACTGCTGTGGAAGGTTCTAGGAGGTCAAATGCTATGTCAGCTGGGAAAGCCAAAAAAGGTGTGGCATGCAGAATTCTTTTTTGAGATGGGGTATCGGTTTGTTGCTCAGGTTTGAGTGCAGTGGCACAATCTCGGCTCACTGCAACCTCTGCCTTACAGGTTCAAGCAAAGGCAGTTTTTTTTTTTTTCCCCGACTTTTAGGTTCAGAGGTATATGTGCAAGATGTACAGGTTTGTTACATAGGTAAACATGTACCATGGTGATTAGCTGCATAGATCATCCCATCATCTCGGTATTAAGCCCAGCATCCATTAGCCATTCTTACTGATGATCTTCTTCCTCCCACCATCCACCCTCCAACAGGCCCCAGTGTGTGCTATTCCCCTCCCTGTGTCCTCATATTCTCACCATTCAGCTCCCACTTAGTGAAAACATACGGTGTTTGATTTTCTGTTGCTGTGTTAGTTTGCTGGGGATGATGGCTTCCAGTTCCATCTATTTCCCTTCAAAGGACATGATCTCATTCCTTTTTATGGCTGCATAGTATTCCATGGTGTATATGTACTACATTTCTTTATTTAGTCTATCATTGATGGACTTTTAGGTTGATTCCATGTCTTTACTATTGTGAATAGTGCTGCAATGAACATACGTGTGCATGGATCTTTATAATAGAATGATTTATGTTCTTTTGCGTATATACGCAGTAATAGGATTCCTTGGTCAAATGATATTTCTGCCTCTAGGCCTTGGAGGCACACTGTCTTTCACAATGGTGGAACTAATTTATACTCCCACAAACAGCATAAAAGTGTATATTTTTCTCCATAACCTCGCCAGCATCTGTTGCTTTGATTTTTTGATAATGGCCATTCTGACTGGTGTGAGATGGTATCTCATTGTGGTTTTGACTTGCATTTCTCTAATGATCAGTGATGTTGAGCTTATTTTCATGTTTGTTGGCTGCATGATCTGTTACTCAGGCTGGACTGCAGTGGTGCAATTTTGGCTCACTGCAACCTCCACCTCCAGGGTTCAAGTGATTTTCCTGCCTCAGCCTCCCAAATACCTAGGACTATAGGCACCTGCCACCACACCTTTTTTAAAAAAATTTTTAGTAGAGACAGGGTTTCACTATGTTGGCCAGGCTGGCCTCAAACTCCTGACCTCGTGATCCACCTGCCTTCGCCTCCCAAGGTGCTGGGATTATAGGCATGAGCCACCATGCCCAACTGAATGTCTTCTTTTGAGAAGTGTCGATGTCTTTTGCCTGCTTTTTAATGGGGTTGTTTTTTTCTTGTAAATTTAAGTTCTTTATAGATGCTGAATATTAGACCTTTGTCAGATGGACAGATTGCAAAAATGGTTTCCCATTCTGTAGGTTGTCTATTCACTCTGTTGATAGTTTATTTTGCTCTGTGGAAGCTCTTTTATTAGATCCCATTTATTAATTTTTGCTTTTGTCGCAATTGCTTTTGGTATCTTCATGAAATCCTTGCCTGTGCCTATGTCTTGAATGGTATTGGGTAGGCAGAATTCTAAGGTGGTCCCTGAAATTCCTGCCCCTTGGTGCTCAGGCTTTGTAATCCCCTCCCCTTGGGCAGGAGCAGGACCTGTAAATATGACATCACTCCCATGATTAGGTTATATGTCAAAGGTGGGGGATTTTGCAGATATGATTAATGTCTCCATTCAGTTTTTTTTGTTTGTTTGTTTGTTTGTTTTGTTTTTGAGAAAGGGTCTTGCTCTGTCACCCAGGCAAGAGTGCAGTGGCATGATCTTGGCTCTGAGCTCAAGCAATCCTCCTGACTCAGCCTCCTGAGTAGCAGGGACTATAAGCACATACCACCATGCCTTGCTAATTTTTATCTTTTTTTGTAGAGACAGGGTTTTACTGTTTTGCCCAGGCTGGTATCGAATTCCTGGGCTCAGGCAATCTGTCCAGCTTGACCTCCAAAGTGCTGGGATTATAGGTATGAACCACTGTGACTGCCCTCAATTCAGTTTGTCTTGAGTTAATCAAAAGGGAGATCATCCTAGGTGGGCCTGAATAATCAGATGAAAACCCTTAAAAGCAGATCAACTTGTTCAGAAGAGACTGATTTTCTTGCTGATCTCAAAGAACTGCCATGCTGCAAGAGGGCCACATAGCAAGAAACTGTGGGCACTGAGAATGACCCCTAGCTGACACCTATTAAGAAAACCGCGACCTCAATCCTATAACCAGAAGGAAATGAATTCTACCCACAAACACATGTGCTTGGAAGAAAACCCTGAGCTCCAGGGAAGTGTGTACTTGGCCAACACCTGAATTGCAGCCTAGTAAGACCCTGAGCAGAGGACCTAGTGACATTCTACTGGGACTCCCCACCCATGGAAACTGTGAGGTCATAAATGGGTGTTGTTTTAAGCCACGAAGACTGTAGCAGTAGCAACAATAGAACTAATATAGGAGACTTCCCAGAGGAAAAGCTTTCCCACATTTCTTCTCTCTTATCTTCTCCAAACCCTTGTCCAAACAGCAGCTAGGGTGATTTTTTTTAGCACTGTACATGAAATCATGTACTCTTCTTGCATCAGACTTTCTAAGGGCTTCCCTTTGATGAGAGTCATCTCTACACTCCCACCAGAACTCACAGGGTTGCATATGACTTGGCCCTTGCTCTGCCTGCATTCACTGTGCCACTCTTCTCCCTAGGTCTACACTCCATCCAGCAGGGCCTTCCTTTACTTCCCAGAAGACACCACCAGGTGCTTCCCAAATCTGGAGCCTTCACACATGCTTTTGTCTGGAATATCCTTTACCTCACTCTGCACCACTTCATACTCATTATTTAGATCACGTTTTCATAGAAGTCTTTCCTAATTCCCTATTTAAACTACAAGCCTTGATTTCCGAAAGAGTTATTCTCCCTTAAAGGTTTGCAGTCATGTATTTGTGTATTTTTGATGGTCGTCTCCATCCTTCCTTCCCTATTAGACTCTAAGCTCCTTGGGGGCATGGTGCAGGTCTATTTTATTTCACAATTAATATGTAGAACCCTGAACAGTGGGTGGTGTGTAATTCATTAAAGCTACTTACTGAGACTTTTTATTCTCCTTCTATGAGATCAAGGTAGAACTGCCCTACTTGACCCGTGGAGGCTCGATGTGGACACATGATTTACTTTCACCCATTGAATGTGAAAGGGCATGATGATTATTACCTCTGGGTAGAAGATTTTTAGCATCAGTATATAAATGTCCATGCTTCTCTCTCCCTGGCCCAGCAACACATGATGTTCTGAATCTGTCTTGTACAGTACAGTAGCCAGTGGCTACTATATTGTACTATTTTGATTATTGATATTTATACTAATTAAAATTAAATAAAGTAAAAATTCAGTTCCTCAGTCACATTAGTTGCATTTGAAATACTCAGTTGCCACCTGTGACTAGTGGGTACCATTTCGGGCAGTGCAGATATAGGCCATTTCCATCATTACACAAAGACCTATTGGCTAGAACTGCTGTGGATGCTAGAGGCTTGTGTTTCTGAGTAAGGAAGACACAGAAGAGAGCCACCAGTTGCTTTAATAGCGTATTATTTGAGCGTGAAATAACCTGTGTGTCAGAAACTTATATTTCAGGTTTGTTTGCCACTGCAGCAAAATCCAGCCTATTCTGACAGTTGAATGTAGTCACTAAATAATTACTCGCTAAGTAGCTTAAGGATTAAATTTCATAAGGGAGATTTGCATGAAGGATGAGGAAGGAAGATCTCTTAAGCGGGCTGAGCAACCTCAGCAAAGGTTTGGATCTGGGAAATTGACAGGACCTCTGGGAATCGTAGGATTTATGTGAGGAAGCTTTAGACCTGAGAGAGGCCTGGAAGGAAGCAGAGAAGCCAGAGTTAAGAAACGGTGCACAGAGCACGAAGGGAAGGTCATTGGTAGACCAAACCCTCATCTGACTCCTGAATCTCTTGAGCAGTTGTGATTTTCAGAGCCTACAACCTGAACTCACATCTGATGCTGCTTTGCCCGTTTAACTTCTATGATATGCTACCTCCCCAAATGCCACATCTGTCAAATGGGGTATATTAGTCTATTCTCACACTGCTGTAAAGAATTATCTGAGACTGGGTAATTGATAAGTAAAAGAGGGTTAGTTGGCTCATGGTTCTGCAGGCTGTACAGGTAGCATGGCTGGGGAGGCCTCAGGAAACTTTCAATCATGGCAGAAGACAAAGGGGAAGTAGGCATGTGTTCACATGGCCAAAGAAGGAGAGGCAGGGAGAGAAGGGGGAAGTGTTACACACTTTTATTTTTTTTTTTTTTATTTTTTTTTTTTTTCAGTATTTTAAATATTTCTTTAATGTTCTGGAAAAAATAGCCACTAGCAAATACAGGAATACATGTACACAGGGGCACACATTTTTCCTTTTCTCTCTGTCTCCAGTATGGGTCAGTGCAGCACTGAGCAGAGGCCTATGGCCCATCTCAGTCTTTCTTTTTTTTTTTTTTTTTTTTTAATTTTTTAAAAAATTTATTTATTATTATTATACTGTAAGTTGTAGGGTACATGTGCATAACGTGCAGGTTTGTTACATATGTATACTTGTGCCTTGTTGGTGTGCTGCACCCATCAACTCGTCATTTAC